>NC_043011.1:30927377-30944877 GCF_006345805.1 Octopus sinensis | reverse complement strand
ACATAAAAAATAACCCTTGTCGCCTGTTTTATCTACTCCACATTTCGAGCGTTTACAACATGTGCCTTCGTCAAAACAGTTGGTCCCACATAGCAAATTAAATAGAATTTGGAATGATTTGCGGAGGGGCAAAGTTGATAACAACACCAGGCGAGTGAATATATATATATATATATACGACGGGTACGCGTCTATAGCAGGCACTAACGCACACGTAATTGCACGCACACACACACACACACAACACACACACACACACACACCACACACACACACACACACACAAGCACGCACACATACATGCACGAACGAGCGCACGCATACACACACATACAGATACACACACACACACACACACACACACACACACACACACACACAGACTCTCTCTCTTTCTCTTTATCACCGGTATTACTTCTGTCATTTTCGCAGGCAGCAAAACGTCACCAGATCCTTGTCCATCCACGCTTCTTTGTAACGCATCTGATGTTATTGAAATTGCCAATCTCACCTCTATAAACACCGCATGATCCGCTTTGACCAATAGTAACCAGATTTCTTGTAGCCATCTTGGATTTCCTGTGTTTCTCCATTCGGTAATCTAAGCCTGAATGAGCCGGGTTACTGTTAGTAGCCTGCGAAACTTTAAGTCGCATTGAGCCGAAACAAACTGTTTTATATAATAGTATATTTAACTCCTACTCTTTGTGTTGAGTGCTGTTTTTTTCCGTTTGTTTTCTCACTTGATTATGTAAGAAATATGAACGCACGTGGTCGCATTGTGTAGGGAATACGATCGCACGTGGTCATATTCTTAACGAATTATTATAAGCCATAAATACAATGCAGTACCAAAAGAACATAGGTGAATTGACGACAAGCCTTCGGTTGAGAGATAAATATTATTTTATTTACAATCGTGCTGATGTTAGAAGTTTGTAAGTGTTAGCACATATGTGCGTATGCAACACGTTTTTGTGTCTGTGTGTTCGTGTGTGTGACAGACACAATCAGGGTGAATGCATGTAGCATAGAAAGGTACAAAGCATAGAGTTAATAATGGAAATTGGTTTATAGTTTGTATAGCGAAGATGTTAGAGGCGACTCGAAGTTGGTACATGATGGTGGCGACGGCGAAGATAGTAGGCTTCCTGTGGTGAGTGTACATTAGCGTCGTCGCTAGTTGTAGCAGGAGCAATCGTATATCGCTGGGTTGAGTAGCGCTGTGGTCTGAAGTTAGTCCTTACAAGGACTGGAACTAAAGACGTAAGTATACTGAAAACGCTCCCTTATATACAAGTAAAGTGGCTCAAACGAGCTTAAGAAATGGGATCTTAACCAAAGGCCGTGATTGGCTGGCCTGGGACAGTTGCGCGAAATAAGTAGAGACAAATCGCGTCACGTGTCAACCAATCAGGTTAGTGGTTACAACAGGAACAAGTTGGCCAAAGATGGCTGTAACCTCAAACGAGATCATTTCTGCCTTGTCTTTCAAACCGTGAAGATATTAGAAATCGCTATAGTCATATTTCAAAATGGCTGAAACTGTCATGCTACAATTAGAACCGTGTAGTTACGTATTCCGAACGATTTATATTTGTTTTCATATAACATTCAAATATCGAAGAAAAATAGTTTTGTGTGGCAAATCATGTATACCAGTTTCTGCATATTTTAAGTTGAAAAGAACTTATGAATGATTATAAAATGATGGCTTCAACGAATTTCGATATTTTTTTTATTACACGGTTTGAAAAGATTGCGAAATAAAGCAAGCAATTCATTACGAAACTGTCGATTAAAAAGTCCGTAAATATAGGGATTAAGAGCAGAGCTGAGATAAAGAGAATACGTTAATAATTTGTTAATCACTAGTTCTTTATCACTTGCAACGACTTCAAAATCTTTAACGAGCAACATCCAGAATACTCCGCCGAAATGTGGTATATAAGCGATAATCCACACCAAAGTGATGATGAAGAATATTAAATTAGACCGAGCTGGTGGCATTGATTGTTTTTTAAGATGTGCAAAAGTGGATGGTTGCATCACTGAAGAACGACTATCTGTAAACTGATCTTCAAGTTTGGTAATGGTGCGAGTAGTGAAAGTTTCACGAAACTGAATTGCTTTAATTTTCTTCGCTTTGTAAATTTTCCAAATGCGCATTCCAATTAATAAGTATATAATCAAAAGAATTATTAACATACAACAGCAAACGGTCGACACGAAAGAATAATAGGCTAAAGAATATATTGTGCCATTTATATAGGGAATAAGTGAACACTCCTTTCCTATATTTCCACATCGTTTCACCATTTTGTTTTGTTTGCCGTGTACAAAAATTGCTGGTATAGAAACAATAAGCGTGAAGATTGTAAAAAATGCTAGAATCTTTTTTGAATTTCTAACGGAGATATTTTGTTTAAGGGGTCGACATATAAGAATGTATCTATCAACTGCTATAACAAATACAATCAAAGCTGAATTGATTACTGCTACAGCTACCACATAACGTATCACACGGCATGCAGCATCATTGTGAAAAGTGTAGGAAAAATGTAGAATCACAACGTCCATAGGTATACATATTATGCAAGTTAGAAAATCACACACAGAGAGTGCTATAATAAACATATGCGTGGCTGTCGCATCAAATTTATAATAGTATATGTATGATACAAAGCAATTCCCAATTGTTCCAAGTGCCATTGAAATTCCGAGATACGTTATCACTGGAAAATAAACATCCACCATTTTAGTATTTAGTTCTTCCAAAACACTAACACAAACGTTGACACTATTGCTTTGCTCCATTTTCTAATTTTCCTCCAAATTCTTGGAAATATCCTTTGTAACTTTGAGAACAGTGTTCTGATTTGCAATGGTATTCCTCATACTTCCTGGAAAGAGAAAGAAGGGTGATTTGTAAATAGTTTATTTCAAGAGACTCTCTAAAATATAATGCTTTACATTCAGAATTAGGTCAACAAAGATTTGTGCAAAAACAAGAAATACGTTTATCAAATATGTGTGTGTGTGTGTGTGTGTGTGTGTTCGTTTTTAACGGTTGAACCCGAAATAGCTGAAGCTGTAAATAATAGCATTATGGTTAAAAAGACCATTTGGAAGGACGAAGTCTACTCTTCGGTCTCGAACCTACACGTGTTGTAAACATGATAGACTTTCTGCCATTGAACCAAAGTAATATTTAGAGTTTCTATATTCATTTTCGAAACTTTGTTCTTACCAGCGAGAACTGCATGTTCTTGACGTCATAACAATTTAGAAATTTCGAGAGAACGTGAAATAATTCGCTTTCAACGGTTAAAATCGAAGTAGATAAAGTTATAAATTATAGAGTCTAAATATTGGCTTAAGAAACATTTTGGGTAGAAAAAGCCGAATTTATGTAGATATGCACGTATGAATGCATGCATGTATGTATATACGCACGTACGTACGTACGTATGTATGTATGTATGTATACATGCGTGTATGTATGTATGTATGTATGTATGTATGTATGTATGTATGTATGTATGTATGTATGTATGTATACATGCATGTATGTGAGTCCTTGTGTTTTTCCCTCCTCCCCACCAATTAGCAGCTGGTGTTGGTCTCCTTAAGTCTTTGTTATTTAGCGGTTTGACAAAAGAGAAAATAGTATAAGTTCCAGACTTATTTGCACATCTAAACCCTACAGGGTGGTGCTCCAACATGCTTGCAGTTCAATGACTGAAACAAGTAAATGGTACAAAATAAGTATTTCCGTAATTTTATTTCTGTTGCACGCTTTCATTATACTGCCAAGCTTTATAAGCCGTTGGCATGTGTTGTGGCTTGTTTTGGTGTTAATTTTAATGCTTGTATAACCTATTCCTATATTACACTTACAACATCTCTTTACATAGTGCTTGCAAAACTTCCAGTGTGTGTCGGTCTTAACTCCGTCATGTTTGTGGACATATTACTTCTTGGCTAAGACTGGATAGCCATGTCAATTCCAGTCTCTCCAACATATTTCTCGAACTTAGTGATTAGTGCTCCGAGACACCTACAACTACTGGGATGACAGTTTTTAAAAAATTTTATGCGCCCTTTTTAAGCCTAGCCAGGCTCATGGGCCCGGTTTCCCGGTTTCTGTGGCGTATGTGTTCCCTCCAGCTGGACGGGACGCCAGTCAATCTCAGCGTTACCCAATAAACAGGAAGAAAGAATGAGAGAAAGTTGGGGCGAAAGAGTACACCAGGGGTCGCCACCACCTCCTGCCGGAGCCTCGTAGGGCTTTAGGTGTTTTCGCTCAATAAACACACACAACGCCCGGTCTGGGAATCGAAACCGCGATCCTCCGACCGCTAGTCCGCTGCCCTAACCACTGGGCCATTGCGCCTCCACTGTCTCTTCAAAATGCATGTTCTTGCAATTTTGTCTTATAGTAACTTGTATTTTTCCACCTTTTCCAATTTTTTATCACCCACACGTGCGTCCCCATGTATGGCTTTGTTTCCTTCTACAACAATCCATAACCTTTGTTTGCACCACAACAATGTCTGGTCTCTGAGCATCAGTTGATTAGTCACATTAAATTGTAAAATCCCACAAAATCTTATATTTATTATCCCCAATGACGCCTCCAGGTTTATGTTCGTACCATTTCCGTACTTCTGCTACAATCTTCAGTGAACAAACTTAGCCACGTTATCCTGCCTCATTTCGTATTCCTTCTGGGCCAGTTTGCTACACTCACTCACGACATATATGATTCTTTCGTTTTTGCTGCCACACATCCTACAAAGGGGTGGTCTTGTCTTTCCCTTCGATTTCTCTGAGGTATTGCTCATGCATTGTTTTCATTTTCTAGTTGCTTACTAATTGTTCTTCATCTTGTTTCTTAAATGTCTTTGCATACATCACATTTTCAGTAGGTATCTTGTTGCTATTTCAAACAGCGGCAAGCACATTTCAATATGCTATTTGGCGTTATCATCACACTCAAATCTTGTACCCTGTGAGGCCTCTTCCTCCCATGTACCTAGGCACATGCAGTCTATTGGTATCGTTTTTAGGGTGGAGTTCCTTGTTCCTTTTCATCACTTCCCTAGTTTTTCTATCCATTTCTCCAAGATCGTTCTTTGTACACCTAATAACACCTGCGCCATATCTCATTAAGTTAATACCCCACGTATTTATTGCTCTGATCTTATTCATTCAAGTGAGTGTACTTTCTATACCTTATTTGATTCTTCTGAGGTATTCTCGCCTAAAACTTTATTTCATCTCACTTCTTGATTTTGTCATACTCCAAGATACCCTAAGCGGAAAGTGTAACCTCTCGAAAGAGCTGTTCTTCACTCCTGCTCCAGAGCGTCGGCTGCGGGGTCACTCCGAAAATCTCTATCTGCGACGATTTTAATCGAAGGAGAGGGGCTTTCTCCGTCCGGGTTGCGGATCCGTGGAATAAGCTGCCGGACGAGATAGTGAAGATGCCGACGACCGCTCGGTTCAAAGTCTCTCTTGACCAGAAATGGCCTGAACTCTTTGCATGAACACCACCCTGTACATAACTCCATGTCCCCCTACATGGCCTTGCTTTTTGCTTTTTGAACCAAAAAATTAACTTAACTTTACTTAACTTATATCCTTCACTCTCAACATCCTTGATTCTCTTGCTGTTGGGTAGTTCTACACCATCAGATGACACTACTTTTATGAGAAGTATACCACACCTATTAATCCCAAATTCCATTTCGATATCCTTACTGAATATCTGCACTGTTGAAACCAGACCATTTATTTCACGCTCACTCTTACCGAAGATCTTCAAGTCATCCAGGTGATTTAATTTTTTTCTCCACTTTTCAAGTGTCATTTTCCGTAGTATCTGTGTGAGGGGTATCATACAAATCACAAACAGCAATGGCGACAGACTATCACCCTGAAATATGCCTTTCTCGATGTTAAGCTTCGTCAACCAACGATTTTCCCGATGATGTTAAGACGCTTGCTGGCTAGTTCGGATGGGACCTCCAAATGAAAATAAGAACCGACAAGAGTTTGTGAACAGTGTGGCCATTCTTGCTTAGAAAATGGGCCGAGAAGAAATGCGCTTGATAGATTGAGCGGTAGACAGTGACACGTACAACACCGTCGCACCTTGTCTCAAGAAACATCTGACTCGATAGGTTCCATTAGTTATCTACTTCCAACACCCTCTTTGTGGCTGTCGTTACAGATGCGCAGGCACACACCAACGCTGACACACCTCCAGAAATATGTGGAGCGTGTTAACGGGGATGACGATGAAGAAAATGAAGGGGAGCTACTTTAGATGTCATTCATGTGACACATCTGCTGAAGCTTGAATCTTGGGTCGAGCTTAGATCAATTTTAGGTGTTTGGCGTATAGAATGTTGCCAGGCGCCCAAAGCATTCTGTCAACAGGACAACACCGTCAACGGTAAAAAAAAAAAATGGTGTTGTTTTTGATAGAGTGCTAGTGGAAGGTATGAGAGATGATAATCTGACAACTGCTTTGTGTGAAGACAACAATCTCAGGAGCCTTTACTGGAGAACTTTTAAGTCGAGGGCTATGGGAAACATTAAAAAAAAATCCATAACAATTACCACAAATAAGGCATTACCTGCTTGAGACAAAGCATGGAAGTGCCAAAACCCGAATCAGCACGAAACGGTCCTGCACCCAATTACTTAGGGTCTGTGCATTAGTAACATGCGGTTTTATGTGGAACACTTACTGTCACGTGCACGACGAGTTCGCCTATCAGCCGACTTTATAGCTAGAATTATAACGGCATCTTCTTTTGGCAAAGAAGGGTGGCAAACAAGTATGGCGGGCTCATTTTAAAGGCTTAAGGTGGGTATTTTACTATCGAACCCAGCGAGAACATTTGATTTAAGGTCTGTGGTTATTTTTGTGAAAACCTGTAGGATTTGAAAATTTGGGAAGGTGGTTCCAGACTTGTAAACGTTTCCAAGATAATATTGAACAGAGAATAATTATATATATATATATATATATATATATATACATTCTGCATTAAGCCATGTCATTAAAAAATGTAGATGCAAAGAATTATCTTTAACAATATTTTAGTGTAGAACCCCTAATCTAGGTAATTGTCTTTATTCTGGGTTGGGAACGGCAGGAAAGGGCGGGAAATAGATGTGGGGCGGGTAGTAAAACATAAACCTTTGGAGAGAGAAGACAACTATCGAATGTGTCCAAATCGTTTTTATTTTCTATCTGATCTCAGAAATCCTTACTATCATTATAAGTATTTCTTTTTCGGGATCTTTTCTTTTTGATGGACGGAATTTTCTAGTTAACTAAAAAATTGGAAACTTCGTATACTGGTAGAATGTGTCAAAAGAAAACATTATTGTAAACAAAATTGAAAACAAAATTGTAATTCGTAACTTTAACGTAGTTTAATTCTACGAATTTTAACTAATGAAATCCTAGCATTAGAGCTCAAACCATTTTCTGCGTCTAAAAACTCACACACACACGTCTTATTCATCTTTTCTCTCTTCTGTCTTCTGTCTTCTACATGTGCTAGAAATAACAGCTATATCTCTTAAATCGATGAATTTCGTCGCCCAATAACAATATTAACGATATATTTTGAATATTTTCTTAATTTTTTTTTTTACCGAAAATGCTTCTCCCATGGTTTTGAAGGGCCAGAAACAACAAAAGCAAAACAATAATATGCCTAAAGCGGTCTAAAAAATTTCGAAATATTTTTTCATAAAAGGATGCCCCAGCTTGTCGGAGGCTGTGATATAAATTGGGGAAAAAAATCCTCGACACCAGTGCGTAATTGGTACTTAATTTATCGACCCCGAAACGATGAAACATTGCCCCCCCCCTTCTGGTTTATTTACCTTTTGTGTAAATTTGTTGCGGCAAGGGGCAACTCACGAACGTGTATGTATGCTTGTGTGCGTATGTGTGTGTATGTATATCTCCGTTTGTATGTGTGTGTACGCTTATATATTAATTACTATGTGCTTGTGCAAATGTAAATGCATGTGTTTGAGAGAGAGAGAGAGAGAGAGAGAGAGAGAGAGAGAGAGAGAGAGAGAGAGAGAGAGAGAGTGACAGAGTGTGTGTGTGTGTGCAAGTGTACGTGTGTATATATCTGAATATGTGTGTGTGTGTGTGTGCGGCATGCGTCTGCTATGTTTCTTTATCAATATCGATAACACAGCAAATGATTTGAGCTCAAATGCTCGGATTTCATTGGTTAAAATTCAAAGATGCTGGGATTTCATTGGTTAAAATTCGAAGAATTAAACTACGTTAATGTTACGAATTACAAATTTGTTTTCAATTTTGTTTACAATAATGTTTTCTTTTGACACATTCTACCAGTATACGAAGTTTCAAATTTTTTAGTTAACTAGAAAATTCCGTCCATCAAAAAGAAAAGATCCCTTTTTCGTAAAAATGAGCGTAAAGCTTACGAGGCTAACATATTTTCCTGGTAACTCGTTCATGTAAGAAATAGGTTTTTCTCAAGTTTTTTTTTATGAAACGAGTACGATTTTTGTAGTCGGCGTATGACTCCAAATTCAAGTCATAGGTGGCTTGAGAACTTGATACAGGCATTGTTTGGACAATATTGATTGAATATTTTCCACCTTGTACAAGTTATGTAACATCTACGATGGCTTAGCAAAAATAAGGTTTGAGTTTTTTTATGTGATTCCAAAATTCAAGGCTTGCTCAACATTAAGCTATTTTTTTGTGATCAATTTGTGTGCTTCAACTCTAATAATGTTTTGTTGTTTAACACCATTTTCACTCACCGCGTCACGACGTATAGATCGGATTGAAGCTCTGTTTTATGACATATCATCTTGATAATGTCTTGCAGAACATTAAGCAATTTTTTTGTGATCACTTACTAATACTCGTTACAGATGCACAGGCACACACCAACGCTGACACACCTCCAGAAATATCTGGAGCGTGTTAACGGGGATGACGATGAAGAAAATGAAAAGATTATTCTTTTCTTTTGCTTGATAGTTTAGAAATCGAGGAAAACAGAGAACGTCATTAGTGCATGCGTACAGAATAATAGCCGTTTCTAGAGTAATAGCGTTCTCTCTCGTGAAAATATATTACAGTTGCAAATAATTTCAACATCACTTTGATTTCTCCTACATTTTTCGGTATATTCTCTGAAGCGTAGACCTCGATTTTATATATTTTTACAAGGTTAGTTAAAGTCTTCGTTTATATATATTTCTGTTATTATATGAAAATGTTTCGGTATATTCTCTGAAGCGTAAACCTCGTTTCTATATATTTTTACTAGGTTAGTTAAACTCTGCGTTTATATATATTTCTGTTATTATATGCCCGTAACATTCTATCATTCTCTCACAAGACTCTCTTAAAGAAAAGTATTACGTTATCTCAAGTGACGTATTGCTTTGCTTAATATTATGCCTTTAAAACATTGTCAATAAAAGATGGCTATAACTTTCAGTAATGCGGATAAAGTTGTGGTAATTAATAAAATTTAACTCAAATTAACCCGACAGATTTCTCTCTATTATTATCCTGAAACTGTGCAAGAATCAATTTGCGTCTTCTCCTGTCCATCTCTAGGAGAATTCACTGGATCCAGGCCTTATTCCTGAACGTTTTCTGTCACTGTTTCAGCCCAGTTTCTAAGATTATTCTTTACTTTTGCTTGCTGGCATTTTCAAGTTGTTTATGTAAACATTAAACGGAAGTGGGCCTAACATAATACCCTGGGGAACACCACTAATTATTACTCTTGTTTAAATTGCATGAGCCACAAAATATCGAGTCCTATTTGTTAGAAAATATTTCATCCACTGCTGTAGCTTATCACGGACTCTAAAGGTGGATAATTTCTTCAGCGGAATTCTGTGATAGACTGTGAAAAACTTGACTGAAATCAAAATAAATAACATCTGTACTGTAGCCCCATCCTAAAGCTTTTAGAGAGCCATCAACGTGATGGAGGAGTTGTGTTAGACAGTTCCGACTATTATGAAAACCATGTTGAGATCAAGGAATTGATTTTTTTCCAGGAAGAAAGCTATGTTCGATCTCACCGGCTTCTCGAATTCTTTAACAATACGAGTGTTTAGTAGATTAGGCTGTAATTCACTGTGGGTAACTTATTTCCCTCTTAAAAACAGAGACAACACAGTGGGACAGAAAACGCTCAGAATAAGGCATGGATCCAGAGAATTCCCCCAGAGATGGACAGGAGAAGACGCAAATTGATTCTTGCACAGTTTCAGGATAATAATAGAGAGAAATCTGTCGGGTTAAATTGAGTTAAATTTTATTAATTACCGCAACTTTATTCGCATTACTGAAAGTTATAGCCATCTTTTACTGACAATGTTTTAAAGGCATAATATCAAGCAAAAGCAATACATCACTTGAGATAATGTAATATTTTTCTCTAAAGAGAGTCTTGTGAGAGAATGAAAGAATGTTACGGGCATATAATAACAGAAATATATATATATAAACGCAGAGTTTAACTAACCTAGTAAAAATATATAGAAACGAGGTCTAAGCTTCAGAGAATATACCGAAAAATGCAGGTGAAATCAAAATGATGTTGAAAATATTTGCAACTTTAATATATTTTCACGAGAGAGACCCTATTACTCTAGAAATGGCTATTATTCTGTACGCATGCACTAAGGACCTTCTCTGTTTTCCTCGATTGCTAAACTATCAAGGTTCTATGAAGAAGAAAAACAAAACATTCCATAAATTGCTTCCAGATGGTAAATAATTGAATTTTTAATTTTAATGAATGTCTCTCTTCGTAATCCATCCAATTAATAAGTTGCAGATTATATGATGCTGAATTTTTCGAAAACAAATGAAATAGCACTCTACATGATTAATATACACAAGAAATTATAATAACATCGTAATAGATTAAAACAGATTGAATATAAGGATTGTTGTCAAACCCACAAAGTCCTCAGGAAACATTTAATGATTTTCGTTCCTTTGTGTTTAATTATACCTTAGTATTAGCAACGTAATTTTCGTGTTTCTCATCGCTCTTGATATTTGAAACTTTGTGTACAGTGCCTTTCCAAGGGGCCTATTTACGCCTGTCGACTAGGTCTTTCACCAATCAGTTTTTCTGTGGTGTTAGAGCTTTTTACTAAAATTAATGCATTCTGTTCTCATTTGTCATTTGATTGTTGCATAACCTGTTTCTAATGACGACCACCGCGAAGTGCAGCAAATTTGTTCGCTAATCCGGTGACTGAAGACTTTCAGTGATACAAACGACTCATTCAGCTTCTGGTAATCGTGTGTTCGGCTAGCATATTGTATTACTGACAATGTTGAGAATGCGTGGGATAAATTAAAGCAATACACGATATGGGTGAATGCACCGAAATTTTTGAAGCGATCATAGGAGATTTGCATAAGTTATGAGAGATAGATATAGATAGAGATAGAGATAACTAGAAAGTGAGTGAGAGAGAGAGAGAGAGAGAGAGAGAGAGAGAAGAGAGAGAGAGAGAACGAGAGAGAGAAAGAGAAAGATAGGTTGAGAGGGAGAGGGAAAAGAAAATATCACAAAAACATGCAGGGACTCTTCCTTTGATTTTCATGAATGATGAATAAAAAATAAGATAAGGGAAAAAATAATGTGAACGAATAAAGCACAGTACCTGCACAGTTGATTGTTCAGCGTAGAGTGATGAAGACAGGGCAGCGTGCATTATGTTTATATGTACGTAGAATTTGTGGAAAATTTTAACCGATTCCCGGAATATAGTTGAGGTCAAAAAGATTAAATGTCAACTCAAAACCAGTCAAATAATATCTAAGTGTATAATTACGTAATTTATATAATGGTGAATTATATCTAAACAATTTACAAATGGTTGTGTGCTCGCGCGCGTGTGAAAGCTTTTTTTGCACATTTATTTGTATCTATGCATAACTGGTACTCCGTCGGTTACGACGACGTGTGTTCCAGTTGAATCGACCAGCAGAACAGCCTGCTCGTGAAATTAAACTAACCTGAAAATGGCTGAGCAATCCTGAGATAAGTGTACCCTTATACGTAGTTCTCAGGGATATTCAGCGTGACCCAGAATCTGACAAGGCTGTGCTGTTGAATTACAAGTACTATTCATCTCTTTGCTCAAGGACAAAACGCTGTACCGGGAATCGACCACACGACCATGAGTCGAATACGCTAACCACTAAACTACGCGCCTTCACATTTATTTGTATATAGTTTAAATTGAAAGGCGTGTTGAGATTGATACAAAAACCCTCTTTAAAATATTAGTTAACTAAGATATACTTTATTTCTTCTCACTAGAATAGATTCCCTATCATGCATCGTTTCTCTACCCTACATTCTTGTGTGCAATCATGACATTATCACTTCTGTTAAAAGTGAATCCAAGTTAAGTAATTATGAACTAGCGGGTCCCATGAATATTTTACGGAATTAATAGTAAACCTATTAGGCGATTTCTGAAAACTTTATCCAAAATACCTGAAAGTGTAGCCTGTGTTTTGTCTCTATATCAAAAGATAGTCGCTCATCTGCTATTCATTGAAAAGCGAAGGAAATTGGAATACGATGATTACTTAATGAACTTTATATAAATATTTTACATACTTTATGCACAATTTTATAGACTTAATACACAGAACGTATTATATAAATGTTCACTCTTATTTTTATATTTTCCCCGTAAAGAGAAAAAAATTTCATTTTGAAATTTACATGGTCACAATTTCATCCCTAGAAAACAAACATTTCATAGTAAAAAAAAATAAATTATTTTCCTTTTTAAATATAGCGGGGTAACAATTTCACATTTAATGCAACATTACATACTGTGAACACCACATCGTTGGTAATTTATAAGCCAGGGCGATGGGTCAGAGCCAATACATATTTCAACTTGCCTAAACATTTCAATCCAATACTTCTTTGCAGACTATATTCGTGTAAGTTCTCCATCTTCTTTTTCTTTGTCTGTCAGTGTTGATAACTTCAATGCTCACATCAGATAATTTGCGAGCCCTTGAGAATGCAACATATAGCTGACCATAGCTGAATACAGGTTCAGGCAAGTACAGTCCCACTTTATCAAATGTCTACCTTTGTGATTTATTGATAGTCATTGCATTATTATAAAATTAAAACAATTTAATTTGTTTAATTTAGTTTCTGAAATTGTTTAGTCGGTTAAAAGTTCAATTGGATAAGTTTAGACTTAAAGAAAACAGAATTTGAACGAAAGGTCATTTGGATCAATATGGCTGTTGTTTGAAGCGGTATAATGCAGAAAATTCTGAAGAGACTAGTGACATAGAAACCCAATCTTCGGATAAACCTCACGGACTATTTGTATATATATAAGCAAAGAAAAAAAAATTATTTGTGCAATGAAGGGTTGCTATCAATGCCTTACATGTCTTTACATGGAATTAAAAGTTTTTACATGGATTTTACATGGATTTGTCTAATCTTTTAAATACAGCAATGACAGGTAAAAATATACACCCAATGTTGATGCTTGTGCCTGGTCCCTCAATCTGCTTGAAATAGCAAACAATTTTCCCTCAAAACACAGTCTAATATCTTCTTAATGAAAAGACCGGATGTTTATGTTGGGGATCAAAATGGATCTGATGAAAAAAATATATCTGATATATATTTTCTGCAGAGTGCGTAGGATTTGAAACAAGTTGGTTGAATGGGTAAAATAGTGGTTTTAGCTGTTTGTGTGACATATTTTTATGATTATTTATTACTTTTTTCATGTATGAAACTAAACAAAAACAAAAACAAAAGCAAAAATTGAGCTTAGAAGAAGAGAGAGAAAGTGAGGATAAGTGGACAACATGAAGTTAAATAAAATAAGGGAGTTCAGGTTACAAAATTCCCAGAAAAGGGTAGCATGATCAAAGCTTGGTTGTCTTTGATAATGAGTTTACAGGATCAGAGCAACACATTATCTCACACACACATAGACATTTGATACAAAATATATCCTAGTATATATATTTCTTTACTACCCACAAGGGGCTAAACATAGAGGGGACAAACAAGGACAGACAAAGGGATTAAGTCGATTACATCGACCCAGTGCGAAACTGGTACTTAATTTATCGACCCCGAAAGGATGAAAGGCAAAGTCGACCTCGGCGGAATTTGAACTCAGAACGTAACGGCAGACGAAATACGGCTACGCATTTCGCCCGGTGTGCTTCTTTTTTCTCTTCCTTCCTCTTAGCTCTCCATATATCTCAGCTTTGGCTGCTCGATCTTCACTTTTTGTTTTGCCTAAACTATTTTATGTTTACTCATACATGTATAGATACGAATATGTAAATAGGTATGCATGCATACGAGGTTTCGTGGCCAGTGTCTCTTGTACTTTGCTCTACTCATTAGGAACGGCCGTTAAAATGTTTGGTTTAGGAATCATTAAGCGCTTGCATTATGTTTATATAAAATATTACAGTTCTAATTATTTCTACGGCTTCCGGAGAGCATTTCATCTAAAGACCAAATTCTTTTTGGAAGCACTCCGTCGGTTACGACGACGAGGGTTCCGGTTGATCCGAATCAACGGAACAGCCTGCTCGTGAAATTAACGTGTAAGTGGCTGAGCACTCCACAGACACGTGTACCCTTAACGTAGTTCTCGGGGATATTCAGCGTGACACAGAGAGTGACAAGGCCGGCCCCTTGAAATACAGGTACAACAGAAACAGGAAGTAAGAGTGAGAGAAAGTTGTGGTGAAAGAGTACAGCAGGGGTCACCACCATCCCCTGCCGGAGCCTCGTGGAGCTTTTTTAGGTGTTTTCGCTCAATAAACACTCACAACGCCCGGTCTGGGAATCGAAACCGCGATCCTATGACCGCGAGTCCGCTGCCCTAACCACTGGGCCATTGCACCTCCACAAAGACCAAATATTAATTGGTAAAGAAAGTTTACACAATTTAGATTTAGGATTAAAAATAGTTCCTAATCCAAAGAAATGTTGACACTTCAAATACTTAGTCTAGCAATAGTATAAACTTAGATAATGGCTAAGAACATTGTTACAGAAAAGTTAAGTCATATCACCAGTCCGTATAAATTTAGTTATTACGGGCAGCTACTGAAGTGGCTAAATATATTGTTAGTCGAACGATTCTTCGCATCACTGCATTGCAAGTTTTAATTACCACCGCGTCAACTCCAAGAGTGAAAAATATAGCTGGGAAGTGATAGACTAACGTCATAATTGAATCCTCAGTAAATAAACGCACACATTAAAACATCTCATCAAAGAAGCTTATTATTGCACTTAACTGTATTTAATAATGCAGTTATCAATGGGCAACTAATTTCAAATTACTTTCACATAACTCTCTCTGTTTGCCTGTGTGGCTCACTTCGTGAGTTTGTGTGTGTAAGTGTGTGTATGTGTGTGTGGTGTGTGTGTGTGTATGTGTGCTTGTAATGAGGTTCATGCTATGTGATAATAAATAAAAAAAATAAAATGCGCCCTTTTAAAGCCTAGCCAGGCTCATGTGCCCGGTTTCCCGGTTTCTATGGCGTATGTATTCCCCAGCTGGACAGGATGCCTGTCCATCGTAGCGTTACCCATTTTTGCCGGCTGAGCGTACTGGAGCAACGTGAAATGAAGTGTTTTGCTCAAGAACACAACGCGTTGTCCGGTCGAGGAAGCGAAACCACAATCTTACGATCATGGTGCTGACACCCTAACCACTAAGCCACGCGCCTCCACCTATAGGATTTACACGTTATGAATTTTAATGGAGTAGTGTGAAACACGGCTCCTGTGGAAATCAAACGAAAGATTCTATATATAAAGAAAAGTTCTTATTGTTATATCTGTGCTGTTCTGCAAATACTAAGGTAAGCTCTTTCGTTCCATCACTATACCAGATTAGCCTCTTCCCTGCTAATCTCTCTTCAAGTATAACCGATTGATAACAGCTTTCGGATGGTAGGCTCCACACATAGCTTTCTAGTTTTCCTGTCAAGCTCCTGCATTTTGCTTTTTGCCCAATTCACAATCCCAGTTCCATATCTGATAACTGGCACTGGTCTTTTAATCTCTTCCACACACTCCTAGATACTTATAACTACACTAAAATTCTAATTTTTAAAAGTATTATTTCGGTATGTGCATCTAGGGTGATGATGCATGTGTCTGATAGTTTTGGTAAATGTAGCCTTAATGCATTTGTCAAGCACAAATTTCATTTTGATATCATTACTAAATCGTTCTACTGTGTGTAAGAGTGCTTGCATTTGTTGATCGTTTTTTGAGAAGAGTTTCAAGCCACTCATATAAAGTAGATGATTAACCGTTTTTCCACTCACGTTGTAACCATACTTTCTTTCATTCAGGAGTTTACTTAGAGGAAAATTAGTGCTAAGTAGAATAACAAAGGAGGTAAGGAGACTCCTTGAAAGATTGCACGATTAATATTGAGCCTACATTTATATTTGTTGAGACAGTGTTGAGAATTAATGTCGTTTCTACAGAGCTCCATGGCATGAGATACAAAAACCCTGATTAATGGTGAAATTTTGAATATCTCAAAGCGTCATTTTTATTTAGCTGTGAGGAAGACTATCAAAAGTCTTTTGTACTCTATCCATGCCACTGAGAGATGTCTTTTCCTGATATGATGTTTTTTCACGTGTGAAATACAAGATTTTCTGGTTACTAGTGAAATTTTGAACAACTCCAGGCATTTATTTATAAAGCTGTGAAGAGGACGATCAAAGGATGTCTTGTAGTCTATCCAGCCTACTGAGAGATGTTTTCCTGTTGTGACAATATTCAAAAATCATTCTGTGTTTTTTTTTATCATCAGGGAAGATGTTGTTAATGAGAAAATTATATGTATGTTTATTAAGAGAGATATAAGAGCATTGTACATTGTTGTAAGTCACGTTATAGGATTGTAGTAGTTAGGTGTTTTGTTTCATTTTTCTAGAGAGAAAGAAGATCATACCATTGGCCAGCCATTGTGGTGTCGTCTGCGATTCTTTCATAATTGCGTTGTAGCAACAAATTAGTTTCTTGTGTGAATTTGTAAACATCATGAACTAATAGTTTGGGATCTTATCCATAGCAGATGGCTTTTTAAATGTGAGCCTGACAACTTGTATAGTTGTCTCTTACCATATTTACTCTTCAATAAGCTCAGTGTCTTCTTTTTGTCTATTAATCCATAGGATGTCATAGTTGTGCTACTTTTCATCTACAAAAATTTTCCTCTAGAATTCCAGTATTTCATGCTGTGAGTGGACTTCTATTTTGATGGTGCTTTTTCCAATATGCCAGTAGAACATCTTTGGATTATTAGGAAACATGCGGTTATCTTTGAAGAAACTGGACTGTTTTCGATGTGGCCTATATGCGTGGTTTCGCCT
>NC_043011.1:30914877-30922377 GCF_006345805.1 Octopus sinensis | reverse complement strand
TACTAGATAACGATGAAAATCAAAGGTTTTGGAGTGACATCTGGGGCAAAGACAAGGAGCACAAAAGGGATGCTGAATGGTTGCAAGAACTTAAACGAACAGGCTGAACTAGTCATTTCAGTTAGGGAAGTGAAGGAAATCAGTAAAAAAAAAATCGCTACTACTACTACTACTACTACTACTACTATACTACTACTACTACTACTACTACTACTACTACTACTACTACTACTACTACTACTATATAATAATTATTATTGAGTGAGAGAGCAGCGCATGCAATGATAATGACAGTGGGGTACAAATATACAAAGCCATATATACTTATCATGACTACCTATCTGATAAGGGTACACGAGGCACACGTTCGCATATATGCATTACATGGTGATCTCAAGATGAACAGCGGATGATCTTGCAGGTGGGGGTTCAGTTAGAATTTTGTTCAGGTCGAGTAGCCAATCCCGCTCAAAATGTCCCTGAATTAGGTTTATTTAAGGCTGATGAATGAAAAACCCATGCTTTCAGAGGTGAATTATTGAAACTCCAGAGAATTCTTCTCAACACATGATTATGATGCTCCACCATTACTTCTGCTCGTGATCAGAGATGCACATTGCGTCAGCCACTAAATGACATGCTCAACTGGTTAAGGTCAAGCAACTGAAACGCTAATCTGTGGTATTGACCAGAATATATGCTGTCGTTCATGTGTTTAAAGAAAATATGGCAAGACATAATTTTTGTGGGCATGTCCATAGATTCGGGTATATCCGAGGTACTTTCCATTTTCAAACTCTAGCCCAGAGGCTCTCTACAATCCACAAAGAAAGAATCTCCATAGGACAGAGAGTGACCTGAATAAAAATCTCAGACATACCACCAGAACTAGATTTTGGTGTGAGATGAAATGTGTGGTTTTAGAGCCTAGCACACGCCTAGAAGATATTATTTACTACACGGCTATAAACACAAGCAATAAAGAAATAATGGACGACGTATACCAGCCTACAAATATTATTCAAGATAACTACATCACATCAACTAATAGCATTCCTTGGCACATAAAATTCAACCAGATATTCGAACATACATATAATATACTAAAACGTAAATACCGAAAATGTGTAGGAAATATCGAAATGAATATCAATGAAACTGGTAATGGAAACGCAACCTGTAGCATTTCGCCCGGGACAAAAGGCACACAGAAGAACAACATATTTTCAGTGCTTTCCTCGATGGTCTGCCTCGACACTCGTCAAGAGAGGCGGTGTGTTACGAAAAGCCAATAAAAACCACAGAAATATGAGAAGTGATGGCTAGTTGCTCGACTGGCAAAACACTTGGTTTGGTTGGTCTGCCTAGGACTTTCAGGAAATACAAGACGGTGACAGGAGCAGAAATCACGCAGTAAAGGTCAGCGGATCTGCAATTCGCACCTGAAGAGGCAGTTCCATACCATCCAATAGCGTCGTTGACTTGTGGACAAACGTACCGGTTAAATTGCTCGGGGTGACAAAAAGAAGAGACACTCTCATCCATGAACGGATCGAAAGAGATCTATCCATGAAAAGACGAGCATAGGTGGCGGACGCATACATCAACTGCATCCTGCATTATCACTTGATCTTCATACCTTGCTCCAGTTCTCGTCTGACCAGAGTAGAGCGCTAACTCCTTCGCTTTCTGTAGAATGGACATGTTGCACATGCAGGTACTCTATTTTTGTCAATACCCACTGAGCGCAGAACTGTGCATGATGTGGCTGATGATGAACAGGCGTGCGTAATGGCTGCGACATCTCCAGGGTTTCCTTCATTGTGAGAAGATGAAGTAGTTGTTTGTCAGACTCATTTTTTTTTGCAGCTCGTCTCTGACTCTGCTACAGTCCTGGTTCAAGCGTAGACCGAGACTGAGCGCCTGGTACCCAGAGAGCCGTCAGGCGCTCACAGCTCTCTGTCAGTCGGACAGTGTTGTTGGTGGAAGTTCCGCTTTGGCGTTTTATAAAGGCGAACAAGAGCAACGACATTCTGGGCGAGACTCTGGGCTCCAATGTGGATCACTGGCTTTTTTGTTCCAGAGGACTTTCCAATGGGGGACCCATGGATAATTTCCATAAATCTTTTACCTTGCAATGTTACTGGATGAAGGGCATTACCATTCCGAGATAAACTCTACAAGCATGGAAGTGCCACGTAACCGGGCCTGGCCAAGATGCACGTCGAGAGGCGAAACTATTCTGCATGCATTTGTCCAGTGCCTGAGCATTGCTGACTCTTGGGTTTAAGTAGAACACTTGTTTCATGTAGAACGAATCCAGCTATCAACCAAGTCAATAGTGGGAATCGACGCACTACCTTTCTTTGACAAAGAAGGGCAGTTAATTTTTCTCTTGCCGGTCTATATGGCAAAAGAAGTGGTGTGGCTGGCTCCTGTGGACGGGTATTTTCCTCTCAAGCCCAGATAGAATCTTTACTTCAAAGTCTGTGGTCCTCGACGGGAAAGCTTGCGATGTTTGAAAAGTAGGTATATAAACTGCATTTAATAAAATAAAAGTGGTCTCGAGCCTTTTAAACTTGCCAGAAGAAAGAATAATTTATATACATGTTTGTTCCTTCTCATGCCATGCCGGCTCATAGGGATCGGTTTTCCGATTTCCTTGGCGTATAGGTTCCCCACCTGGATGGGACGCCGGTCCGTCGCAGGTGAGCTGCAAGAGTGAGAGAAAGTTGTGGCGAAAGAGTCAGCAGAAGTTCTCCATTACCTTCTGCTTGAACTTCTTGGAGCTTAGGTGTTTCGCTCATAAACATACACATCGCCCGGTCTGAGATTCGAACCGGCGATCCCTCGACCGCGAGACCTCTGCTCTAACCACTGAGCCATGTGCCCCCACAATTTATATACATGCATACTATAATTTGTCTTGTCATTAAAAAAATGAGGCAGCGGCAAAGAATCTTTACTAATAATATTTTAGTGGAGAACCACTGATCGAGATAATTGCCTTTGTTCAGCGTCGGAGAGGCAGGAAAGAGCAGTTCTTGAATAAATTCCACCTTTCTCTCCATTTCTCAGAGACGACATTCCGAGAGCCATTCAACCATTTAATATTGTTGTCTTCACTTGTGATACTCCCTCATTCGTTCGTTCGTTCGTTCGTTCGTTCCTTATTTCCTTCCTTCCAACACCTCTTTCCACATTTCTTCTTGTATCTCACTTTGTATTCTTACTCTTCTAACAATAATTTTCTGTCTTCCAACTGGATAACCAAACTCATGTAAGGGAAATAACTCTTCGTACCCGAATTATGAGTTACAAATCCTGCATAAGTTATCTTCCTTATACGTAAGATTTTCCTTTTGCTTCTAATTACTTTCTCGAGATACTCTACGTGCAACTCTTCCACAGCTGTAATATTTGATTCTTTTGAGTCTTTTAAACGAAAGTACATATCATGCTTATTTGATGAGTGCAAGCTAATAATCATATGTATATATATGTATATATATATATATATATGAAAAAACAAATAATTTTATAGTGAACATTTCAGTACCGGTTTCGGTCATTTTGAGACCTTTTCAACTGTAACGATTAAATAATTAAATTTAGAAAAATTAGAAGAAAAGTTTTTTTAAAAGAATATTTCTATAGTAGTGTTCAGATTTAAGTGGCATTCTGCCTTTCTCTGACTCCCTTGTTTGCACTTGTGTGTCGGAGGTCGTTGTGAGTTCTTGGAAGGGTAGTAGAGGAAGAAGGCTGGTGGGGAAAGGGGGATGGGAGAATCTGGGAGTGCCCTGATGGTCGTATTTTGAATGGTCAGTGGCGGCTGGCAGTCTCAGTTCAATTCAGGAGAATATTTATATTGACAGGCTTGTTTATAGAATTAGCGTAGGTGTTATACTAAAAAACATTAGTGACAAAGTTAAGGGGTAGGGGTGGAGAAGCAGAAGAAGAAGAAGAAGAAGAAGAAGAAGAAGAAGAAGAAGGAGAAGGAGAAGATGACGATGATGGTGGTGGTGGTGATGATTATGACGACGATGATGATGATAATGATGATGATGAAGAAGAAGAAGAAGGAGGAGAAGGAGAAGATGGTGGTGATGATGGTGGTGATGATGATGACGACGATGATGATGATAATGATGATGATGAAGAAGAAGAGGAAGAAGAAGAAGAAGAAAAAGACAGAGAAGGGGGAATATGAATGGGTGTAAGTATAGCTATGACGGGGCTGATTAGTAATGGATTCTATGGAGTGTAATATTTGTGTGTGTATATATATATATTTTTTTTTTCTTTTATTCTAAAGTTGAGGTATATTAATTGTTTGTCGTAGACCCGTTTAGAAGTGGCTTGTATTTTGTAATAAAGAGATTTTCTTTACTTATTCGTTGTCTCGAGGTTGTATCGTCCCTAAATTGGTAGAGGGGGAAAATTCTGAAGTTTGGTGTTTTTTTGTTGGCGCAAGTATCTATGTGTTGGCTAAAAGCTATTTTTCTGTTTTGGGGAATTTTTATCTGGGATCTGTGCAGGGCCATTCGTTTACGCAAACCATTTTTTGTTTGGCCTATGTACTGCTCTTGACACCCGGAGCAGGTTAGTGAGTATATTAGGTTCTCCGAAGCACATGTGAAGTTGCTTTTTACTGTAAACCGTTGTCCCTGCTTGAAGGAGAACTCTGATCCCTCAATTGGATAGTCGCATATCCCGCAATTGGGTCTTCCACATTTTTTTACTGTCGGCTTCTGTGTTGAGGAGTGAATTCGGGCTTGTGTAAGGAGACTTTTCATGGATCTAGGCTGTCTTTTGCTTTTTATGATCGTGTGTGTTTGGAGGATTGTGTTCATTCTGTGGTCTTTTTTTAGGAGGGGTATGTTGTGGAGGATGGTGTCGAAGGCTTCGTTATTGAGAGGGTGTGTGTGGAGATGTATGGTAAGGCTTTTGGTTGTAAGTTTTTCTTTGATTTGGGATGTCTCAGTTCCTTGATGTTAAGTTGAAGGGCACGTTGAATGCACTTGTCAATAAGTGAAGGTGGATAGTTCCTGGTGATTAGGGTATCTTTTAGTTCTTGTAGTCGTGTGTCTCTGGTGTTTGCGTTAGAGACTATAGTGCATATCCTTTTTGCTAGATTGAAGGGGATATTCATCCTGGTGTGTCTGGGGTGGCATGAATTGAATGGAAGATATTGCTTAGAGTCTGTAGGCTTATAGTATATGTCTGTTTCTATTATATTATTAGCTTTCTTAATGAGGATATCGAGGAAGGGGAGTTGTTGTTGGCTATATTCCATCGTGAATTGGATGTTTACGTCCAGTCCGTTTAAAATTTTCTGGAATTCTATGAGTTTTTCTATATTTTTATGCCAAAGGATGAAACAGTCATCTAGATATCTCTTCCAGTTGTTTTCTATGTAGATGGAGAAAGGGCTGCCATATCTTTCTAGAACCTTACGATACAGACTGATCTCTAGGTATCCTATGACTAGGTTGGCAAAGGAGGGGGCCATTCGTGTACCCATCGCAGTCCCCGATTTTTGTCGGTAGAAGTTGTCATTGAAGGCGAAGAAGTTATTTTCCAGGATGAATTTGACCCCTTCTATCACAAATTCTTTTTTGATGTGGTGTGGTAGTTCGTTGGCGTGATTCTCTAGCCAGAATTGGATTGCCTCTAGTCCTAGGTTGTGGGGGATATTGGAGTAGAGGTTGACTACATCGAAGGATACCAGTATGGTGTTTTTGTTTATAGTATTCGGTAGGTGATTGAGCATATCTAAGTCGTCCCTTATATAGCTTTTGACATGTTTGAGGAGTGGTTTTAACAGGGTGTCTAAAAAGTTACTGAGGCGGTGGGTTTCGCATGCGGGACCTGCTATTATGGGTCTCAATTTGAGGTCATTAGGATTAGGGACTTTAATTATTTTGTCTGTAGCTATCTTGCATGCGTTGCTTATTTTTTCACTTTTGTGGATCTTAGGTATACCGTAGAATTGGCTAGTTTTACTTGTGAAATTGGTCATATAATCATATTCTTTGTCGGTGAGCCCTGCTTTGTATGGGTTTAATATGGATTTTAGTTCCCTCATTATTTTTTGTTGACTGTAGTTTTGTGCCTTTTCATAGTATGTTGTGTCTTCCAGCATAGAAAGTACCAAAGTTATGTAAAATGTCGTATCCATTAAGACAACAGCACTCCCTTTATCGGCCTCTTTGATTGTTATTGTTTTATCTAGTTTTAATTTGTTCAACTCAGCCCATTCTTTTTTGCTGAAGTTTGGTTTGTGTTTTTGTTTGTGCATATGTTGATATGGGTAATTTGATATGTGGTCACAGAAATCATCAAGTGTTTTATTCTTACCTTTCGAGGGGGTGTAGTTACTCCTATTTCTGGCTAACGATTCGTCCTCGTTGTATTTATCGTATAGCTCCTCAGTAAGTCTTAATTTTCTGCAGAATTCTGCGATGTCTTCTTTCATTTCATTGTAGTTGGGGTGTTGTGGGGTGGGTGTAAACTTGAGTCCTTTGGAAAGTATGTTTATTTGGTTTGCTGTTAGTTCCTTGTGAGTTAGATTAATAATTTTTATTACTTTTGGTTCCTCCTGCTTGTTTGGTGCTATCTTGTGTCTCTGTGTTTGCGTATTGGGTCTAAAAAATGAATGCGGTGGTTGGGACGGTAGCTAGTATATAGTTGTTCTTTGTTGATTAGGGGTCTCCTGTTGTGATTTATGGTGTGTGTTCTTGGAGCAGTATTGAGGAGAGCATCCCGATATCCCATATTCGGGTGTGGTGTTCTAGGAGGCCTTCGTTGGTAATCATTGCAAGTGGTGTGGGTTTGTTGTGCATGGTTGTTTAACCGGTTAATGGGACGAAGATTTCGTTGGTAACTCCTTTGGGTGGGGATGAGGTTGCAGTGTCTATGCTGTGGGTGTTGATTTATCCTTTCTCTGCTTGAAGTGGCGGTATTCCTGATATTGTATCGCTGGCTGCTTACAGAGTTAAGGTTAGGTCCTGTATTCTTTTTTTGATAGTAGTGAAGGTTCCGATTTTTAGACAGGTGTGTATCGGTGTTTGGGTGTTGTTTTGGTTTTCTTATTTTCTGGAAAGGGTTGTTGGAGGCGTGCTCTGTTTGAAAGACGGCTTCATAGTCTGAGAACCAAGTGGCGCTTTTCTCCCAGCGTTGGAGAGATTTTAGTTCTTCTTTTTCACAGTCCTCTTTCCATAGTTTGGAGAACTTCTCTTGATCTGGGCCTTGGGTCATTTTGCGAATTTCTTCGTTGATATCTTCATCGGTGGATTTTATTTTATCCTCATTCGTTTGGGCCCTCAATTTAAGAAGTTCTATTTCCATTTTCATTTTTTCGCGCCAACAAAAAAACACCAAACTTCAGAATTTCCCCCCTCTACCAATTTAGGGACGATACAACCTCGAGACAACGAATAAGTAAAGAAAATCTCTTTATTACAAAATACAAGCCACTTCTAAACGGGTCTACGACAA
>NC_043011.1:30907377-30909877 GCF_006345805.1 Octopus sinensis | reverse complement strand
AATCACCTTCCTTGAAAGAAAATGATTGCTGCCTGACACCCAACATGGTTTCCGACCAGGAAGAAGCTGCTTAACTCAGCTCCTGCAGCACTATGACTGGGTGCTGAAACAACTGCTCAACCACTCAAATGTGGAAGTCATATATCTCGACTTCGCAAAGGCCTTCGATAAAGTCGATCATGGAATGATATGTCACAAACTGCGTGATCTTGGCATAGTTGGAAAACTAGGAGAATGGCTTCATGACTTTCTGAAGAATAGAAGTCAGGTGGTAGCAGCCATTAGCACGCAAATAGTGAGCGGTGTTCCACAGGGCACTGTTTTGGGACCACTACTGTTCATAATGGCCCTCTCAGACATGCCCTCAGCCACGCGGAGAGCCACGATCACAAGTTATGCAGATGATACAAAAGTTTCACAGGCAATACAGAACCCTGAAGACACTAAGCACCTGCAATGTGAGCTGGACGAAATATACAAGTGGGCTGAAAAGAATAGCATGCAGTTCAATGCTGAAAAGTTTCAAGCTTTATACTATCATCATGCAAAACTGAATGCAATACCCAATGAATACACTGGACCCGGAGGGATTGCAATCCCAGAGGCACAATCAGTGCGTGACCTGGGTATTCACATGAGTGATGACGCGACCTTTCATGTACATGTTGCTAAACTGACAATGAAATGCAGACGGCTGGCTGGATGGATTCTTAGAACCTTTAGAACAAGAGAACAAGAAACCATGATGGTCCTCTGGAAGACACTTGTCCTAAGCCACTTTGACTATTGCTCTCAGCTATGGTCACCATCCAGTGTCAAGTTGATCACAGAACTTGAGGCGATCCAACGAAGCTACACGAAGAAGATAGCCTCTGTGCAGCATACGAGCTACTGGGAGAGACTCAAGAGATTAAAGCTCTATTTCCTGGAGCGTAGGCGAGAAAGATATGCCATAATATATATCTGGAAGATCCTGGAAGGTCTTGTCCCAGACTTTGGCATCGAGAGTCACACAAACGCCAGAACCGGACGCCACTGCGTAGTACCAAGGACTCCAAATTTGCCATCAAGATGTAGGACAAGATATTGTGACAGCCTGGGCTTCAGAGGCCCACGGCTCTTCAATGTCCTCCCGAAGAACCTGAGGGACCTGCATGGTGTAGATGCGGATGTCTTTAAAGTAGGACTGGATCTCTTCCTGTCAGGTGTCCCGGATGAACCAACTTCCACAGCAGGAGGTGCAGATGAGGGCAGCTGCATCGAACTCTCTCATGCATCAGATGGCGTTGCTAAAAGCATCCGTGAGGTGAGGTAAACCCGTGTAGCAAACCAAATGGCGGTGCCCCAGCATGGCCACAGCTCATTAGCTGAACTGGAAAATCAAAATCAAAATCAAAATCATATATGCGAAAAAATAAATAAATAAAAACGCATATAGGAATGTTCCATCAGAAGATGACTAACAATTTATTAAATACTCTAAAATACTAAAAATATGTCATGCTGAAAAAGTTGAGAAAGCGGGTAAACAAATAAAGAATAAATCGACTAAAAAGTTATATTTACTTCACCCACACCATGAGTAAAACTTCTTTTTTCAAATAAAAATATACGTCCACACAAAATATATTACTTCAGGAGTAAGGATTCACCAATTGAATTAAACGTGATGTTCGAAAATATAAGAACACAGATACTGTGGCTTATAGCCAGCTGGAAACGAGGTTTCCTGAGGCTAAACAATAGTAACAGTCGTCCCTTCCAGGACAGCCACATTATGTTGGCAAATAGCTTTTACTTTGAAGAACTTTTACTGAACATCTCTCTTTTAGAGGTCTAGAAATAATGCTTATACATACATACATACATACATACATACATACATACATACATACATACATATATACATACATATATGTATGTATGTAAATGTATATATATATATATTATATATATATATATATATATATATACACACATATATATATATACATACATACATACATACATACATACATACATACATACATACATACAACATATACATACATACATACATACATACATACATACATACATACATACATATATACATACATATATGTATGTATGTAAATGTATATATATATATATATATATATATATATATATATATATATATATATATGCACATATATATATATACATATATATATATATATATACATACTATATATATATATATATATATACACATTATATATATATATATATATATATATATATATATATATATATATTATATATATTTGTAATAAAGAAGTTTGAAAACGCCACTATATTAGATAAATTTTAATTTTACATGTTTCGTTTCTTGAAATAACGAACCTATCAAAAAAATTTATAATAAGCAGTACAATGGAACAGTTCATTTAATTGTTACATACATTCAGTGGATCCATGCTATATACATTCAATAGAATCTCATGTTCTTAAAAAGGCGAACCTTATCAAATACATT
>NC_043011.1:30887632-30907277 GCF_006345805.1 Octopus sinensis | reverse complement strand
TATTATTGTTTTTTGTTTCTTTATTGCATTTTTGTATTTATAGTCGTGTAACATCGTCTGTTTTTTCGTCCTTGTTTCGTATACATTCGATGCTTTTTTCCAAGGAATCTTATACTCTTAGCTTATGTACAAGCATGCATAAACAGTTGGATCTATATGTAATTAATAAATTTACGCGCCAACTGTGTATATATGCATAAAACGGGTTTTGCATATTTATAATAATAATAATAATAATAATAATAATAATAATAATAATGATGATGATATTATTATTATTATCATTATTTTTATTTTTATTATTATTATTATTATTATTATTATTATTATTATATTATTATTATTACTATTTTTATTATTATTATTATATTATTATTATTATTATTATTATTATTACTACTACTACTACTATTATTATTATTATTATTATTATTATTATTACTACTACTACTATTATTATTATTATCATTATTATTATTACTTTTTTTTTCTTTTTTCAAATTTGCTTCCATTTCTTGCCGAGTGTCTTCCCGACTCCTAGGGCAAAGAAACTCATAGTATACATTGGTAGGCCAGTAAACCAAACTCAATAGTTCGTTCATTTTTTAAATTTTTTTTTAAAGTTAAATTAAAATACATGAACAGCAACAGTTCTCACATCGACAATGCTCTTCTCAATACGTGTGATGTACCAGTTAAGGCAATCTTTTGCACTTCTTGCAGGGATGGTAAGCCAGGGATCATTCTCATATAATTTTCGATTCCCTTCTTGATCATTCCTAGTGCTCCTACGATCACTGGTATTGTAACCGCCTTGAGGTGCCACATTTTCTCAATTTCAATGAGTAAGTCTTTATATTTTCTGAGCTTGTCAAACTCTTTCGCTGAGATATTATGATCACAGGGGATGCTCATGTCGATCAATAAGCAAACTTTATTGTTTTGGTCTTTATTATTATTATTATTATTATTATTATTATTATTATTATTATTATTATTATTATAATCATTGCTTTTGCATAGCTTCTATCGCTAAAGATGTATTACATTGGCAGCTGTTCACTACCTGTGAACTAAAGTAACAAATTTTATATAATTTTCGAGAAACTTTGGGAGTATTCGAGCGGTTACAAGCAGTGCTGTTTCCTGCAAGTGTTCCACCCTTATTGCAGCCCCTATTTGTTCCATGTACTTCTCGAGATTTTTACTCACTGTTCCCAGGGCTCCGACAATTACTGGTACCACTACCACCTTTTTCATCGACCATAACTGCTTTACCTGCCAAGCTTTTCTTTCTTCCTTACCGCATACCTTGTCGTCAGCTGGGCGTGCTATATCTATGATCCAGCATAGTTTGCTTTCTTTCTCAAGTAAGACTATGGCTGGCTTCCTATTTTCTATCTCATGGTCGCATTGAATCATAAAATCCCACAGGATCTTTGCAGAACGATATTTTTGTAGATATCAAAAATGACTTCAAAATGGCGTCGTTTTCGTCTCCGAGTCAAGAAGAGAGGAGAGAGGAAGATGTTTTGAGGATGAAATCATCTTTGATAGCCAACGTTTTTGAAACAATTTTGCAGACTTTATTAAAAGTATTAGTAGCAGTATCAGTAGTAATAACAGCAGCAGCAGCAACAACAACAACAACAACAACAACAACAACAACAACAACAGCAACAACAACAACAACAACAACAACAACAAGAACAACAACAACAACAACAACAACAACATCAACAACACCGATAGGCGCAGCAAGAACAAATGATAGGCCAGACACAGAAGCTCACAAAATCACCAGCAGTATCAGCAGCAATAGAAGCATCGGCACCATCGGTAGCAACATTCTGGGCGGGACTCTGGGCTCCAATGTGGATCAATGGCTTGTTCGTTCCAGAGGACTTTCCAACGCGGGACCCATAAACCTTTTACCTTTTACTGGATGAAGGGCATTGCCATTTCGAGATAAACTCTACAAGCATGGAAGTGCCACGTAACCGGGCCTGGCGAAGCTGCACGTCGAGACGCGAAACTATTCTGTATGCATTTCTCCAGTGCCTGAGCATTGCTGACTCTTGGGTTTAAGTTGAACACTTGTTCCATGTAGGACGAATCCGGCTGTGAAGCAAGTCAATAGTGGGAATCGACGATCTACCTTTCTTTGACAAAAAAGGGCAGTTCATTTTTCTCTTGCCGGTCTATATAGCAAAAGAAGTGGTGTGGCTTGCTCCTGTGGACGGGTATTTTCCTCTCAAACCCAGATGGAATCTTTACTTCAAAGTCTGTGGTCCCGACGGGAAAGCCTGCGAGGTTTGAAAAGTATGTAAATAAACTGTATTTAATAAAATAAAAGTGGTATCGAGCCTTTTAAACTTACCAGAAGAAGGAATAATTTATATACATGTTTGTTCCTTCAAGAGCCATGCCTGGCTCATAAGGGTTGGTTTCCCGGTTTCATTGGCGTATAGGTTCCCCACCTGGACGGGACGCCGGTCCGTCGCAGGTGAGCTGCAAGATGCAGGAGAAAAGGGTGAGAGAAAGTTGTGGTGAAAGAGTCAGCAGAAGCTCACCATTACCTTCTACCGGAGCCGCGTGGTGCTTAGCTGTTTCGCTCATAAACGGTCTGAGATTCGAACCGGCGATCCCTCGACCGCGAGTCCGCTGCTCTGATCACTAGGCCATGTGCCTCCACAATTTATATACATGCATACTATAATTTGTCATGTCGTTAAAAAAGAGGCAGCGGCAAAGAATCATTACTAATAATATTTTAGTGGAGAACCACTGATCGAGATAATTGCCTTTGTTCAGCGTCGGAGAGGCAGGAAAGAGCAGTTCTTGAATAAATTCCACCTTTCTCTCTATTTCTCAGAGACGACATTCCAAGAGCCATTCAACCATTTAATATTGTTGTCTTCACTTGTGATACTCCTCCCATCCTTCCTTCCTTCTTTCCTTCCTTCCTTGCTAGCTTAATTCCAACCCCTCTTTCCACATTTCTCCCTGCATCCCACTTTGCATTCTTATTCTTCAAACAATAATTTTCGGTCTTCCAACTGGATACGCAAACTCATTCAAGGGAGATAACTCCACGTGCTTGTATTATGAGTTACAAATCGTGCATAATTTATCTTTCTTGTACGTAAGATTTTCCTTTTGTTTTTATTTACTATCCCGAGATACTCTTCGTGCGAATCTACCACAGCAGTAAGACTTGATTCCTGTGAGTGTTTTAAACTAAAGTACATAGCATGCTCATTTGATGAGTGTAAGCTCAGAATTATATATATATATTCGTCCTGTCGAAAAGACGCTTGTCTGTGACGTCCTGTTTTTGTTGCTATTATTATTATCATTATTGTTTTTACGTATTTTTGTATTCTTATTCGTGCTATCACAAATATCACAATATTCGTGCGATATTGAAAGCTAATTACCCCAACATTGCAAGGCGAACTCAAGAGAAATTTGATCGAAAGAAATAATTAAATGTGATGATGCCCTAATGTGTGTATCTACTAATTTTGAAGTCTCGTGTAAGCACATACAGTTCCATCTGAAATGGACGCGATTACCAGCATCCTAAAAGGCAGACCTTGAAAAATCGCCTTTGAGAAGATACTATTGAAACAATGTTACTTCACAAATAAATTATATATATGTACATTCAGACACACAGTACTCACCAAAGAGCTTTTAATTAGTTCAGTGTAGTTACATACTCTGAACGTTTTATTTATTTTAATATAACGCTTAAATGTTTAGGTAAAATTATTTTACATGGTGAATATTTGAAACTGGGAAGAACTTGCCGTGTTCATTTCGAGTGGTATGTTTCATTTGCGGATAAGCTATAAGGTGACGAATTCAATGAGTTTCGATATTTTGTTTTTTACATAGCTGGAAAATGTTGTGAAATAAAGCAAGTAATTCATTACGAAACTGCCGATTGAAAACTCCGTAGATATACGGGTTAAGAGCAGAGCTGAGATAAGAAGAATAGAATAAAAACTTGTGAATCACTAGATCTTTATCACTTGCAACGTAATCAAAATCTTCAACAAACAACCTCCAGTATACTCCAATGAAATGTGGTATGTAACTGATAATCCAGATCAAGGTGATAACGAAGAGTATTAAACTAGCCCAAAGTGGTGGCACTGGTTGCTTTCTAAGACGCGCAAAAGCGGTAGAACTAATATCTGTAGACTGACCTTCAGGTTTGGAAATGTTAGGAGTTGTGAAGGCTTCACGAAACTGATTTGCTTTATTTTTCTTCGCTTTGTAAATTTTCCAAATGCGCATTCCAATTAATATGTATATAATGAAAAGAATGATAAACATACAACAGCAAACGGTTGATCCAGTAGTGTAATAAGCAAAAAAATTATTGTGCCATTTATATCAGGAGAAAATGCACAAACTCCTCCAATATCGCCACATTGTTCCACCATTTTGTGTTGTGTGCCGGATACAAAAATGATGGTGCAGACAAAATGAACGCGATGATTGTTAAACATGCTAAAATTATTTTTGAATTCTTAACGGAAATACTTTGCTTAAGAGGTCGACATATGAGAATGTATCTATCGACTGCTATAACAAACACAATTAAAGCTGAATTGATTATTGCTGCAGCTATCACACCACGTATCACACGACATGCAACATCACTGTGAAACGTATAGGGAAAACGTAGAACTACAATGTCCATAGGTATACATATTATGCAAGTTAGAAAATCACACACCGAGAGTGCTACAATGAACATATGCATGGCTGTCTCATCAAATTTATAATAGTATATGTATGATACAAAGCAATTTCCAATTGCTCCAAGTGCCATTGAAATTCCGAGATACGTTATCACTGGAAAATAAACATCCACCATTTTAGTATTTAGTTCTAAAATACTAACGCAAATGTTGACACTGTTGTTTTGCTCCATTTTCTTAATATTGTTTGAAACTTTGAGGAAAGTGTTATGATTTGCGATTGTAGACCTCGTACTTCCTGGAAAGACAAAGAAAAGTTGTTTGTAAACAGTTTATTCCAACAGACTTTATGAAATATTCTGCTTTACATCGAGAGTTAAGTTAAAAGATTTTACAGTTCTATATTTAAGAGATGTGGAATTATGTACATTATTTACATGTGACGGATATCAGTCAAGATAGCATAAGAAAACATTAGATTTATAAGCCCTAAAATTCACTCCATAATTACCCGCGGACATATGGCGTAGTTAACACAACGTTTCGGCTGATATACCATGCAGCCTTCATCAGGTGTCTTGGGGAAATTTTGATGTTATTATTATTATTCAGGTCACTGTCCGAACTCGGAATCTTGGGGTTAGTAGCCCGCACTCTTATCCACTACGCCATATGACTGTGGGCAATTATGGAGTGAATTTTAGGGCTTCTAAATCTAATATTTTCTTATGCTATTCATATCTGCACTCTGTCTGCTTAGGAGATAGTTGTGTCCTAGCATATGTGCTGCTTCGTATTTTCCAGATGTGTTCTCTGTCTATCATTTTAACTTCATCCCACAGGGGTAGGTGGTCTCCATTTTTCCATACATGATCAGCTATACCCGATTTATCAATATCTCCTCGTGTCACAGCTTTGCTATGTTTCTCTATCCCTACTTTGAAGGAGCGGCATGTATCGCCCTTGTATAATCTACCACAGCTGCATGGGATGGAGTACACGCAATCTTTGGTCATATTCTCTTCTGTTGAGTGTTTTTCTCGAAGGAGATATTTGCGAAGTGTTGTATTACTCTTGAATACTGTCCTGACGTCATATGGGCTACATATCTTTTGTATCTTTTCGGAGAGGTCTTTCACATAGGGTAGACAGACTGTGAACAGTTTATTGGTTTCATTCTCTCTTTTCATAACTGGAGTGGATAATATGTTTTTGGGGTAGTTGTTGCTTAATAGATTGTTATTGAGCTTGATAATTTCTTCGTGGTGTATACGGACGTCCTGAATCCATACTTGGAAAGTTAGATGGTTTGAAAGACGAGCTAGTTTTTGTTGAAGTGACCCTGTGTCTCCATTGAAATGTAATGTCGGCTCAGTTCTACATTTTAGAAATAAGGAATTATGTACATTATTTACATTATTTACTTTTGACGGGTATTTGTTGTTAACATAACGTTTCGGCTGGTTGGATTTTAGGGCTTGTAAATCTAATATGTTCCTATCCTTCCTTAAAACCGATGAAGACTGGAGGGTATATCAGCCGAAACGTTACGTTAACAACATACAAGAAGAGGAGAAATATCCGACAAATGTAAATAATGTAAATAATGTCAACAAAGATTTGTACAAAAACAAGAAATACATTTATCAAATATTAATTACGCATGATATTTATGAACAAATATTTGTGGATATACACTGTGAAATTGCTAAATTTTCGATATCAATCATATATTGGGAAGAACTAGTAAATAAGCCATATAAGTATGTGCTTCTGTGTATGAGTGTGCTCGTTGTTAATGGTTGAATCCGAAGCACATTAAGCTGTAAATAATAGAATTATGGTTAAAAATACCATTTGGAAGGATGAATTCTATTGTTGGGTCTCGAACCTACACGTGTTGCAAATATGATAGACGTTCTGCCATTGGAACAAAATAATCTTTCAAATTTCTCCATCCAGTTTCGAAACTTTGTTCTTATAAGTGAGAACTGCATATTGGTGACATCAAAATTTTTTTAGAGATGTCGTGTGAAATAATTCGTTTTTAATGGTTAAAGTCGAAGTAGATAAAGTTATATGTAATAGCATCTAAATATTGGCTTAAGAAACACTTTGGGGAGAAAAAGCCGAACGTATGTATGTATGTATGTATGTATGTATGTATGTATGTATGTATGTATGTATGTATGTATGTATGTATGTATAATAACACTGTTTTCTGCAGCTGTACTAAATGGGTTTTATGCCTGTTTCCTCTCTCCATCTGTACAAATCTGTATGTATAGTTTCTGTTGTACCTATAACTACTGGGATACATTTTACCCGCACTTTCCACAGTTTCTGTAATCTAATAGCTAGGTCCTGGAACTTTGTTATTTTTCTATACCTCTCATATTTATTTTTTCATAAATTGGGACTGTAAAGTCAATTAATTGGTACTGTCTACTACTTCTAAATTAGGCTTTCTGTTACTATGTCAGTCTGAATGTTGTCTCTAGGTTGACATGCCCGTTTCATATATTCTTTCTGTGCCAGCATAATACATTCACTTACTATATGAGAAACACATTCCTCTTTTGATTTGCATAACCTACATTGGGAATGCACTTAATTTTGTCTGTTTTAGTTTTTTATCCAATTAATCCTTGATGCTTGATCTTATGCTGCTTCTAACAAACTTTCTGTCTCTCGTTTCAGCCGTCCTTTCTGCAACCATAACCATGTCTCACTACTACTATTTGCTACAATCATCTTTGGGAATCTACTATGCAAAGCCTTCTCCTGCCAGTCTTTTGTTTGTTTTTCTGGCTTTTAACTTTGTTTGTTTTTTGTTTTCCCTATGTCTTGCTGTGATTGAAGTAGCTCTCTAAACATTCTTTACTATTATCTACGTAGGAGTCTATATCTACTCTAGCTAACTCCACACAGTCTTCTACTGATATTATTCCTCTTCCACTTCCTTTCTAGCCAAGTATAATCTTGCTACTCCTGTGTTGGATGGAGTCCTCCATTCATATTGAATTCATTAACAATTCTTCTGTCAAGCTTTGCTAATGTAGTTTTTGTCCAATCTACAAAAACTGCTGAGTATCTAAGTAAAGATACTATCCACGTATTTAAAGCCTTCACTAGTTTCGGACAATTTAGTTTTGATTTCATAAACTTCCTTATCCTTCTGATGTACTCCTTCTCAATTTTCGTTTCCGTTTCTATAATTAGTACTCTGTCAGATCTAATACTCCTAGATACTTATAACTCCCTACTTCTCTCGGTGATTTTAATGTCTGGCCATCTCGTAATTGGATGCATTCGCTTATGACTGCATGTCCCCTTTTCATGACAAATATTGCATACTTATCTATGCCAAATTCCATCCTATATCTTTGCTGAACAGTCTTGCTGTCTGTATTAAGGAATCTCTCTTTTTCATTCTTACCAGGTTTCCGACAGTTATTCGTACTACTGCCACCTTTTCCATCGACCACAATTGCTTAACCTCTCAAGCTAACCTGTCTTATCTATCGACATTTTTCTTCCTTATCGTATACCTTGTTGTCAGCTATGCATGCTATATCCAGCATCGTTTGCTTTCTTTCTCAATTAACACTTTGTCTAGTTTCCTACTCTCTATCTCATGGTTTAATGCTCGTACCACGTTTTTGCTCTGTTAAGTCCATACTTGTTGCAAAGCGTCCAATGGCATGCATTGACTAGTAATATGCCACAGGTTTCACCATTTTGTCTACAAAGTCTGCACTTATCACTATCCAATGTGTTGTCTATTCTGTATTTGATGTAATTCGTTCTTGATGCATGCTCTTCGACGGCACAGATTAGGGATTCTGTTTCCGGTTTTAAATCACTTTTAGTCATCCATAGCCATCTTTTTCTCTCTCTGTCTTATCATCAACATCCCTATGAAATTGTCCATGCATTCTTTCTTTGTCCACCTATTTGCAGTTTCATTCACTCTCAAAGTGCTTGTACAGTGCTTTATCTTTGCAATCTTCCATCCTACACAAGCCTGACTTTCTTACGTCCAATAATAGTGGTTCTGTGGCATATTATACATTGCATGCTGTGCTGTTTTCCTCTGCTCTAATGCTGTGTTCGCATCAAATCAGTCCTCTTTCCCCTCCTTTTCGCGGTACATACAGTCTGTCTGTGTTACGTTTTGGATGGAGTATCCCATATCTAGTCAGTAACTTCCTTGTCATTCTGTTTAAGCTGTTTAATTAGTCGACTGTCCATGCAATTACCTCTGCTCCATATCTAAGTAGTGAAACTGCCCAGGTGTTGATAGCTTCAATCTTATTCCGTACGTTTAATTTTAACTTAAGGATCAGTCTCAGTCTGCGCAAGTACTCCACTTTAAATCTTTCTGTCATTTCTTTCTCCATCAATTTATCCATTTCCAAAATCCCCAGGTACTTATAGCCCGTATCTTCTATCTGCTTCATAACCTTCCCCGGCAGTATCGCTAGCTCGTCACATACATTTGATTTTGCCTCTCTTCAAGACTAACGCACCATACTTTTTCAGTCCGAACTCCATTTTGATGTCAGCACTGAAAGTATACACCGTATCAACGAACGAACTGACTTGGGATTCATCTTTACCATAAAGGTTGAGGTCATCCATGAATAATAAGTGGTTGACATTTGTTGGCGGCTTTTGAATACATACACAGCCTTTGCTTTCCTCAGAATCAGTGTTAGTGGTATCATGTACAGTACAAAGATCAGTGGTGACAGGCAGTTCCCTTTGAAGATGTCTTTCCTGATTTCTATGGTCCCTAAACTTCTTCCATTTGCTGTCAACTTCGTCCCCCAATTCGCCTTACTTTTTCCAAGTAATCGCTCAACATTCGATGCAATACCAAGTAGGTCCATACCCAAGAATGTGGGATCATATCATACGCCTTACGATAATCGATCCATGACAAGGCCAAGTTAGTTTACCTCCTCTTGCAGTCTCAAAGTACATTTTTGTCTACACGGAGTTGATCTCTGGTGCCCCTGCACTTAGGCTTGCAACTCTTCTGCTCATGTGGCAGGATTCCATTTCCCCCCCAGATGTTCGTACATTGACGCTGCTAGTATTCCAGTCAATACTTTCCACATAAGTGGCAAGCAGGATATCGGCCTGTAATTGTCTACCGTATTGCCTTTATCGATGTTTTTCAAGCACTGCACTGTCCTACCCATTGTCAATTACTCTGGTATTATTTAGACGGCATGTAACAAGATGTTGAGTTGTGCAGCTATTCGTGCATGACATTCATCAAATCTTTTGTTCCAGTAGCCTTGAATTCCATCTGAACAGTCTTGCAGTCCTTTTGCCCTTTTTGTTGATTTCATTCATTTCCCTAACTGAAATGACTAGTTCTGCTTGTTTTGGACAGAGTACTGTTTGTTTAAGTTCTTGCAACCATTCAGCATCCTTCTTATGGTCCTTGTCTTTGCTCCAGATGTCACTCCAAAACATTTGATTTTGAATGTTATCTGGCATCAAATTTTCATCTATACTCTCTCCATTTATTTCTTTGTAGAATCTCTTCTAATCCACTCTGAATAACCTCTTCTGGTGGTAACCCTTCATTCTTTGGTCTTATCTTACCATCTTTGCTTTTTTTTTTTGCATCGGGGCACTGTTTCAGTTCTTCTTCTTCTTCTTCTTCTTCTTCTTCTTCTTCTTCTTCTTCTTCTTCTTCTTCTTCTTCTTCTTCTTCTTCTTCTTTCTTCTTCTCCTTCTTCTTCTTCTTCTTCTTCTTCTCTTCTTCTTCTTCTTCTTCTTCTTCTTCTTCTTCTTCTTCTTCTTCTTCTTCTTCTTCTTCTTCCTTTATTGTCTTTGCACAGCTTCTAACGCCACGTCCTTTGTATTTCAATGTCCAAGACTTTATATTTACTGGATTTGTCAAATTCCTTTACTTACATCTATTAGTCTACAATGACTGGCCGATTAACCTGGAACGTTCTGTCGCTGTTGACAGAAAATCCCAGAGGATAGTGACATTTTTACCTTCATCGACTGGTTCAGGATCATGTTCATACCAGTAAGCAGGAGTGCTGATTTTGTAGTGATTACATATTTTCCAATGTAAATTCTGTCCTACCCTATCCTGGCGATTTTGTATACGTTTGGTGTCAGCACAGGACATCCTGAGACAAGATGGTCTATTGTTAAGTGAAATTTATCGCAGAATCTGCATTTAGGGTTAGAACCGTTTTGAAGAACGTTAGCTGGTAGCTTTTGGTAAGCAAGCTTTGATCTTGTGCCGCCAATATGAAACCTTCAGTCTGTGCTTTCAGTCCTGAACTTCTTAGCCCTGATGGTTTGCTGCTTGGTCTACATCAGTATTTCGACTTCGAAGTATATACTGTCCATGCAGAAGCTTCGGGCTCTACTGCTCCTCAATTTGTTTCTGTCCGTTCTTTTTGCAGTCTGCTTGATGACAGTGCTTTTAGGTTCTTCATCTAATTCAGGGTTAATGCCAAGTTTCCTTGCGAATTTGTTGTACTCTTTCGCCACAACTTTCTCTCACTCTCTCTTCCTGTTTCTTGAGTAACGATACGATGGACTGGCGTCCCGTCCAGCTGGGGGGAACACATACGCAACAGAAACTGGGAAATCGGGCCCATGAGCCTGGCTAGGTTTGAAAAGAGTGACATATTTTTTCTTATATAAACGCATAGTTAGTAAAAATATATCGAAAAATGCAGATGAAATCAAAATGATGTTAAAATTATTTGCAACTTTTATACATTTTTACGAGAGATAATGCTATTCAACGATTATTACTCTGTATGCAAGCACTAAGGACGTTCTCTGTTTTCCTTGATTCCAAACTATCAACGTTCTATGAAGAAGTAAAATAAAGATTCTATATATTACTGCCAGATGGTAAATAATTTCATCTTTAATTTCAATTAATGACTCTCTTCGTGATATATCGATTTAATAAGTTATAGGTTATATCGTGCTGAAGGTTTCGAAAACAAATGAAATAGTGCTATACTTAATCAACACGCACTAGCAATTGGAAATATATCGCAATAGATAAAAGGAAATTGAATATGAGAGTTCTGTGAGTATACTTTCTTGTAGTTCTTAATTTTCAACCCTGCCTCACATCGCGAACGAATAGTTATTTTCCTTGCATTGACGGCTATTCCGAGAGGAACCGTGTATTTGAACACGAATATACTAAATCTTAAAGAATTCATATTTAGTCACCAAATGATGAATGAAACAAACAGAAAATACGAAAACAGGTGGGTGAATAGAAGACTACAGGAAACTTAGACAAAATGGGACGGTGTGATCTGTATATATATGCAAGAATAGTTAGGAAGTATTTTTCGGAATAATTTAGAAGACAACCGCTGAAGTCCGTCAAAAATAGAAATGTAGATGAGTTGTCAAGCTCACAAGGTCTCCAGGGACCATTAAATGTTCTTTAGTACTGGCAATACAGTTTTTGTGTTTCGTATCGTTCTTGATATTTAAACTTCATATGCGATGTCTTGCCTTGAAACCTACCAACTAGTCTTTCACCAAGCAATTCCCGCATAACTATTTGCTAATCTGGTCACTGAAGGTTTCAAGTGCCGGGAAAGATACATTAGCATATTATTTTAGTGACACTGTTGACAATACGTAGAATAAACAAATTAAAGTAATATATGATATAGGTCAAAGTAATGGTAATTTTGTAGCTAATTTAAATGAAATTTGTTATAAGAGAGACATAAAAAGGAGACAGAGAGGGAGATAAAGCAGGGAGAGAGGGAAAGAGAGGGGGAAAGAGGGAGAAAGACAGAGAGAGAGAGAGAGAGAGAGGGACAGAGATAGGGAGAGAAGGATAGACAGGGAGAGAGAGAGAGGGAGAGATAAAATTCGACAGATAAACAGAGAGTATATGGGAGATGGAGAAAAAAAAAAAGCATAAGAAAATTTTCTGTCACTGAAACATATATGAGCTCTTTTCGTAAATTGACAAAAATACACATAATCATAATAGTTGAATGTGATGTTGATATTCAGATGACATTCCTAAATGTTGAGTAAGAAATCCTTTCTACGACAAGTACAAGGCCTGAAATGTTGGGAGAGGGGACTAGTCGATTACGTCGACCCCCAGTGTTTCACTGGTACTTAATTTATCGACCTCGAAAGGATAAAAGGCAAAGTTGAACTCAGCGGAATTTGAACTCAGATTGTGCAGACGTACGCAATGCCGCTAAGCATTTTAGTTTGTTAGAAGTCTAACTGAATAAATTTAGAATAGTATTTTAACAGAAAAATCATTTGGACCAATATAGCGTTTTTTTAATGCGGAATCGTCTAGGCAATTCTGAAGAGACTAGTGAAAAAGTTCCAATATTCGGATAAACCTTACGGACTATTTGTATATCTGTAAGCAAAGACAGAAAAAAAGGAAAAGTGAAAGGTTGCTATCAATGCCTTATATGGACTTAGGAGTATTTAGATGGACTTGAAATCCAAGTTGTCTAATCTCACAAGGTTTTGACTGTGATAGTGACATTTAAATACAGCAATGGCAGTTGAAAAGACGCAACACAGTAAGAGTAGCAATTGATTTATATGCAGCGAATGTTAAATCTTGTGCCTAGTCCCTCAAACTGCTAGAAACAGAAAACAATTTTCTCTCATATAACATCCTAACTCAATAAAGAAAAGGTGGAATGGTTGTGAAGAGAGTGTCGTTGATCAGAGATTTGTTGGATTAGGACTGACCTGAGGATAAACTATATCTGATTTATATAATATCCCGAGTAAATGTGATTTGATAGATGTTTGAGTGGATAAAGTAGTGAGATATATAATTATTAATGTTCTTTGATCTATGGAGCTCAACACCACCACCACCAACAATAGCAAAACATGCTAAAATTGACGAGGAGAGAGAGAGAGAAGAGAGAGAGAGAGAGAGAGAGAGAGAGAGAGAGAGAGAGAGACAGACAGAGACAGAGACAGAGAGAGAACAATATATTAAGTTATGTTAGAAAAGACGGTTCAGGAAATACAACTCCTGAAAAAAAGAAAGAAAAGAGAGACAGCATGATCACTGGTGAATTGTTTTTGATGATGGATTTGTTGGATCAGCTTCGATTACGGAGCTAAGCAAGAAGAAAATCATTAATATTATATGCGTATACATACCACCAGCAGTATTAGTAGACGTTTCGTTACTCTTCTCATGCGAGACTCAACACATTTCACAAGTAAATATAATTGTAATACGTCACACATCCTGTTACAATTAAAAGTTAATTAATCTAACTATATAGGGACACCAATATCTCTCATGAAGAAAGCTAACAACAATGTTATCAATGTATATCAATTAACCGAATTAATTTGCATAACTCTCTCTGCGCGCGCGAGAGAGAGAGAGCGCGTGCGTAAGTGTTGTGCATGTTTGTAATGGCGATCACATTATCTGACAGTGACCATGATGCCGAACGTCGGGTGGAGCATAGCCCTACATTTGTAAGATTCACACGTTACGAATCTTAGTCTAACTGTACCAAGTACGTCTGCTGCGAGACTAAAAGACAAGAATCTCTATTAAAATGAAAAGTTGACATGGGAGGAATTTCATCCGGTATTCCTGGTCTGCTACCACAACAGCTCCTTTATAGGATCCAGTTATAACAAGACATCATCAGGAGGAACCACGTTCGGTTTCGGCCCATACTCATCTACCGTTTTGACGTGGCGCCTTCCCCTTTCGGAGGTGTCTTCATTTCTGGTGTTGGGTGCATGTCTTCTTTCTTCTGTTCCCTAGCCTCTTCGATGTTGCGTCAACGAATATCAGCGGGCGACTGACTGTCTTGTCAAATTTCCCTTTAAATACCATCTGCTAGCCTCCAGTAGGCAGCCCCAGCAAGTTTTCCCGTGACACTGTCTCAACTTTAACTGACCAATGAAGGCGCGTGGTGGACTAAATATTGGGTAAATAATTCCTTAATCTATCCACAAACAAGTAACAAAAGCTTTTCAATAGACATGTGCACTTTCCTGCGGGAATGAACAAAACAGTACATCCTGTATAAACTTGGCTGTTTGAGGGAAAAGAACGAAAGCTACAACAATAAAAGGAAGCTTTTAGAGAAATGTAATCCCAACAGCTGATGATGAGGGTTGCATTTAGCAGAAAAACGACCTATCTTAAGCCTGGAATGTAGCTAACTGCCAAATCGTAGGTGTTTACATGGTGTTCACATGAACGGAAGTACATTCTACAAAGCTACTTAAAGCATGTATAAAATAGTTGAGACGATTTCTTTCGCCTCTAATTTTTTTCGAGTCGATCTTCTTCACAATCATTCACACATTTAAATACTCTTGTCCTTCCTTCTGTTATTCTTGAATTCCTACATCTCTCTTCCCATTTCACTCTACATCTTTCTCTTTCTATACTCACAAAAATGCTTTTCTTTTTCAAACTGGATGGCCCTCCCTCAAGCAAGCGAAAGGATTCTTCGTACCTCAGTCACGTGATATCGCCCCTGCGCGAGTTTTTCATTAAATATAGCATTTTAAATTTTACTTACCCGACGGATTTTTCGTAGGTCTTCATGCAGGCCTGCCGCATCAGCCGTCTTTGATGTTTTTCAACTATAATACAACTGGGCATAATTTTCTATGCAGCTTCGTTCAGGGTCTTTCAACCAGCCAAGCTGGAAACAAGTGTAGGTTTTTTAACCATAAAAATATACTGTATGACATTCTAAAATAAAAGGAAATAAGTTTTGACGATGTACCAGTTTCCATATTTTCTGCTGTTATAATTATTGCTAATATACACTCCAGATGATATTGCCATCCAGTGAAGCGATCACGGAGTTTTCAAAGTGAGTGACAACACCTAGTAGTCATGGACGTTAAATACGAATCGATGCGGCTAGCCGTAAACTGGAAGATAACTGAGAGCGGCCACGGTATCCGCTCAGAAAATATTTTCCTCTACACTCACTCACTCACTCACTCACTCACTTACTCACTCACTCACTCACTCACTCACTCTCTCTCTCTTTCACACACAAACACACACACACACACAACACACACACACACACACACACACACACACACACACACACACACAGTTATATTCTTTTCTTTTAAATTCCTTTTTCTTGTTTCAGTCAGTTGACTGCAGCCATGCTGGAGCACCGCCTTTAGTCGAAGAAATCGACTCCAGGATTTATTTAGTGACTCGCAGTGGGACTGAACCCGGAATCGTGTGGCTGGGAAGCAAGCTTCTTACCATACAGCCTTTTGATTAGGTTCATGCAGTTATGTAGTCTGAAAACGCTTTATTTGTTTAAACATAATATTTAGATATTCAAAAAACATTGTCTTTTATGGCGAATCCTGTTTGTAATTGCTAAAAAGCAATATAAAACACCTGTGAATGATCATAAAATGTTCAATTGAAGGAGTTCTGATATTTTGTCATTCTCATAACTGGAAAAGTTTGCGAAATGAAGTCAGCAATTCATTACAAAACTGTCGACTGAAAAGTCCGTAACTAAGAGCAGAGCTGAGATGAAAAGAATAGGTTAATAACACTTGGATATGTCGTTTGGGGCTACGAAGACATTGTTTTGATTAATTGAGAAAAATATTTCTTGTATTTTCAGGAGCGTGGGAAACCCACAAGGAAGCGGGTGCATCATTGCCAGTAAATACTAGGGACAAGGCCGCAGTTGCCACCCTTGTACCACTGAGGAATTTAACACCAAATCATCAACAGCGAACATTTGGACATCAAGAAAGAAACATTTCATTGCACGTGCAAGCAACTTAAATTACGAAGTGCCAAGAATGACGCCTTGACCTCTATCCCATCTATTTAACCTAGGCGAATTTAAGATGTAACTGGAAAATTGCGGATGTGGACAATTTAAATAGGAGACATATACTCATTGGAACTTAAGTCGGGTTTCTAAACTGCTTACTTATGTGCAACTTATACATAGCATATATACAAGATACCAGATATATTGCGAAATGTATTTTATGGACTAATACACGCTCACTACTTGTGAAAGCATAATAAATTATACGATACTCAAGTACTTATATCTACAAAATGCGGTGTGTGCTACATGTTGCATTCAATAGTATACGTTTCAATATTTTTGTATTTTCATATTTCGGTACGCGTGAATATTCACGTATTATGCATTTAATCAATACTGAAAGCTAATTATCCCAACATAGCAAGGCTAACGCAAAGGAAATCAGGAAGACAGAAATCACTAAATGAGATGATGCCCCAAATGTGTTTATCTACTAAATTTGAAGTCTCGTATATGCTCGTGTATGCACATGTATTCGCATCCAAAATTGACGCGTTTACCAACATCCTAAAAGCAATGTTTGACATGACACCATTGAAGGCAGTGTTATTCCACAGATAAATTTTTTCTCTCCGTTGTTGAAAATTTTGTATGCATTCAAAATTATTCAAAATTTATCATTTGGTTATAATATTTTTCTTGATAACCCTAAATTTTATCTTTATACAACATAACAATATTGTTTAAATTAATCTCCTATCGTACCCCATGACAAAATTTCCTCTGTTTTATCATTATTGGTTTTATTAGCGTCTTGCCCTTTTAACTGGTAATTAACATCTTGTTTTGAGATCTTACACTAGCCAACCTCATTATAGCCAGTTACTTTATACTACTTCAAAATAATCTTGACAAGTTTTATGACTATACCCACTATGTTCTGTCAACTCTTTCCTGCCTTTTCCTAATAGACACAATTCTCTAGTTTTAGATTTGATAAACAAGACTAATAAATTAAAACTGAACCAAAATCAGTGACACGCTATGACCCAAACAATTTTTTTTTCCTGATGTCTTCTTACTCTATTAGAGTATTTAAGCAAAATTATATTAATGTGTCCGACTGATTAAAAAATTCTATTTATTTATTTATGCAGCTGAGAGTAGCCCTGCATTTAAAATGATGTAATGATTGCATTGTTCAATTAAAAGGAGCCGCTTGAAACGGTCGTACTGCATCAGCTCTGGATATCCTGTTGCTTTTTTTGATTTCATTCACTTATTTTGAGGTTGTACGGATAGTACCGCACTAATGTTTGGTGCTTCAGCTTAAGTACCTAATTCATCTGAATCTCAATTATATATATATATATATATATATATATATTATATATATATATATATTATATATATATATATATATATATATATACGAGGGACGTTCAATAAGTAATGCCTCTGACCCACTTGCAGTTGTTTGATCTAGCTGCAATTTTGCATGTGCAATTAGTCTCTATAGAGTAAGTGGCAAATTACAGCTCTGAATTAATTGTGGTTTCTGATTTACAGGTGTTTGAACCGAGTCAAGTGTGAAATGGAGCCTGTTGAGTGTCGAGCAGTGATCCGGTTTTTGTATTTGAAAGGACGCACACCACGGGAGACTTTTGATGAAATGAAAGTAACTTATGGTGATGATGCCCCATCATATGACCTTGTAAAACGCTGGCATCGTGAATTCAAACATGGTCGGAACTCTGTGGAAACAGCTCCCAGAGCTGGTCGCCCCCTTCTGCCATTGATGAGGCATCTGTCCGTCAAGTTGAGGCTGCCATTTTGGAAGATCGACGCATAGTTATTCGCCAAATAGCCCATGAGGTCAAGATTAGTACCGGGTCTGTGGAAACTATCATTCATGACCATTTGCATATGCAAAAGGTGTCTGCCAGATGGATTCCCAGGTTGCTCACGCCTTTCCAGAAGCAAGAACGCGTCAAGTGCTCGAGGGTGAATTTGGAGATGTGCCAAGAAGATGAGTCAAAATTTTTCAAAAGACTGATTACACAGAATGAAACCTGGGTCCATCACGATGATCCAGAGACCAAATCCCAGTCAATGCAGTGGAAGCACCGTGACTCACCCCCTCCAAAGAAGGCAAGGGTGCAGCCCTCCGCTGGCAAGGTCATGCTCACAGTCTTCTGGGACCAGGACGGAGTAGTGATGACAGATTTCCTGGCAAAGGGTACCACAATTGCAGGAGCCTATTATGCTTCACTTTTGAGGAAATTAAGAGAAGTTATCAAAATCAAGAGGCGGGGCAAGATCAGCAAAGGAATCCTCCTCCTGCAGGACAACGCTCCGGTCCACAACTCGCTTGTCGCCAGATTAGTAGCACAGGCGTATGGCTATGAACTCCTCCCCATCCCCCCTACTTTCCTGACCTTGCACCCTCTGATTTTCACCTCTTCCCAATATGAAGTTGTTTTTGAAAGGAAAGCGTTTCCCAGATGATGCAGCCTTGATTTCTGAAGTGACGTTGAGGTTGGAGGACCAAGCTGGGTTCTTCTACAAAAACGGTCTCCAGAGCCGCATCAAACGATGGGAGAAATGCGTAACTCTGGGTGGTTCCTATGTAGAAAAAGACTAATAACTGTGCCAAGTTTCGTTGCTCTACTCTTATGGGAAGTGGATCAGGGGCATTACTTATAGAACGCCCCTCGTATGTCCTTTTATTATTATTATTATTATTATTATTATTATTATTATTATTATTATTATTATTAGTTTTTGTTTTTGTTTTTTTTATTGTATTTTTGTATTTATATTCGTGTAACATCATCTGCTTTTCCGTCCTTGTTTCGTATGCATTGGATGCTTTTTTCCGTGGAATCTAATGCTTTTAGCTTAGTGTTTCCTTGGGGCTGGCAAGATTGGCGCAATTTCAAGACTAATCAGCCGAAATTGCGAGTATGATCCGGTTCTTGACTGAAGATAAAAGGCTTCGAATGACCCGTCCGTGTTTTTTTTTGTATCGTCTATCTAGATGTTTTGTTGTCCTTTTTTGTATCACCTAGTTGTCCGGATGTTTTG
>NC_043011.1:30852632-30885132 GCF_006345805.1 Octopus sinensis | reverse complement strand
ATTATTATTATTATTATTATTACTACTACTACTACTATTATTATTATTATTATTATTATTATTATTACTACTACTACTATTATTATATTATCATTATTATTATTACTTTTTTTTTCTTTTTTCAAATTTGCTTCCATTTCTTGCCGAGTGTCTTCCCGACTCCTAGGGCAAAGAAACTCATAGTATACATTGGTAGGCCAGTAAACCAAACTCAATAGTTCGTTCATTTTTTAATTTTTTTTTAAAGTTAAATTAAAATACATGAACAGCAACAGTTCTCACATCGACAATGCTCTTCTCAATACGTGTGATGTACCAGTTAAGGCAATCTTTTGCACTTCTTGCAGGGATGGAAAGCCAGGGATCATTCTCATATAATTTTCGGTTCCCTTCTTGATCATTCCTAGTGCTCCTACGATCACTGGTATTGTAACCGCCTTGAGGTGCCACATTTTCTCAATTTCAATGAGTAAGTCTTTATATTTTCTGAGCTTGTCAAACTCTTTCGCTGAGATATTATGATCACAGGGTATGCTCATGTCGATCAATAAGCAAACTTTATTGTTTTGGTCTTTATTATTAGTATTATTATTATTATTATTATTATTATTATTATTATTATTATTATTATTATTATTTTATTATAATCATTGCTTTTGCATAGCTTCTATCGCTAAAGATGTATTACATTGGCAGCTGTTCACTACCTGTGAACTAAATTAACAAATTTTATATAATTTTCGAGAAACTTTGGGAGTATTCGAGCGGTTACAAGCAGTGCTGTTTCCTGCAAGTGTTCCACCCTTATTGCAGCCCCTATTTGTTCCATGTACTTCTCGAGATTTTTACTCACTGTTCCCAGGGCTCCGACAATTACTGGTACCACTACCACCTTTTTCATCGACCATAACTGCTTTACCTCCCAAGCTTTTCTTTCTTCCTTACCGCATACCTTGTCATCAGCTGGGCGTGCTATATCTATGATCCAGCATAGTTTGCTTTCTTTCTCAAGTAAGACTATGGCTGGCTTCCTATTTTCTATCTCATGGTCGCATTGAATCATAAAATCCCACAGGATCTTTGCAGAACGATATTTTTGTAGATATCAAAAATGACTTCAAAATGGCGTCGTTTTCGTCTCCGAGTCAAGAAGAGAGGAGAGAGGAAGATGTTTTGAGGATGAAATCATCTTTGATAGCCAACGTTTTTGAAACAATTTTGCAGACTTTATTAAAAGTATTAGTAGCAGTATCAGTAGTAATAACAGCAGCAGCAGCAGCAACAACAACAACAACAACAACAACAACAACAACAACAACAACAACAACAACAACAACAACAACAGCAACAACAACAACAACAACAACAACAACAAGAACAAGAACAACAACAACAACAACATCAACAACACCGATAGGCGCAGCAAGAACAAATGATAGGCCAGACACAGAAGCTCACAAAATCACCAGCAGTATCAGCAGCAATAGAAGCATCGGCACCATCGGTAGCAACATTCTGGGCGGGACTCTGGGCTCCAATGTGGATCAATGGCTTGTTCGTTGCAGAGGACTTTCCAACGCGGGACCCATAAACCTTTTACCTTTTACTGGATGAAGGGCATTGCCATTTCGAGATAAACTCTACAAGCATGGAAGTGCCACGTAACCGGGCCTGGCGAAGCTGCACGTCGAGACACGAAACTATTCTGTATGCATTTGTCCAGTGCCTGAGCATTGCTGACTCTTGGGTTTAAGTTGAACACTTGTTTCATGTAGGACGAATCCGGCTGTGAAGCAAGTCAATAGTGGGAATCGACGATCTACCTTTCTTTGACAAAAAAGGGCAGTTCATTTTTCTCTTGCCGGTCTATATAGCAAAAGAAGTGGTGTGGCTTGCTCCTGTGGACGGGTATTTTCCTCTCAAACCCAGATGGAATCTTTACTTCAAAGTCTGTGGTCCCGACGGGAAAGCCTGCGAGGTTTGAAAAGTATGTAGATAAACTGTATTTAATAAAATAAAAGTGGTATCGAGCCTTTTAAACTTACCAGAAGAAGGAATAATTTATATACATGTTTGTTCCTTCAAGAGCCATGCCTGGCTCATAAGGGTCGGTTTCCCGGTTTCATTGGCGTATAGGTTCCCCACCTGGACGGGACGCCGGTCCGTCGCAGGTGAGCTGCAAGATGCAGGAGAAAAGGGTGAGAGAAAGTTGTGGTGAAAGAGTCAGCAGAAGCTCACCATTACCTTCTACTGGAGCCGCGTGGTGCTTAGCTGTTTCGCTCATAAACGGTCTGAGATTCGAACCGGTGATCCCTCGACCGCGAGTCCGCTGCTCTGACCACTAGGCCATGTGCCTCCACAATTTATATACATGCATACTATAATTTGTCATGTCGTCAAAAAAGAGGCAGCGGCAAAGAATCTTTACTAATAATATTTTAGTGGAGAACCACTGATCGAGATAATTGCCTTTGTTCAGCGTCGGAGAGGCAGGAAAGAGCAGTTCTTGAATAAATTCCACCTTTCTCTCCATTTCTCAGAGACGACATTCCGACAGCCATTCAACCATTTAATATTGTTGTCTTCAATTGTGATACTCCTCCCATCCTTCCTTCCTTCTTTCCTTCCTTCCTTGCTAGCTTAATTCCAACCCCTCTTTCCACATTTCTCCCTGCATCCCACTTTGCATTCTTATTCTTCAAACAATAATTTTCGGTCTTCCAACTGGATACGCAAACTCATTCAAGGGAGATAACTCCACGTGCTTGCATTAGGAGTTACAAATCGTGCATAATTTATCTTTCTTGTACGTAAGATTTTCCTTTTGTTTTTAGTTACTTTCCCGAGATACTCTTCGTGCGAATCTACCACAGCAGTAAGACTTGATTCCTGTGAGTGTTTTAAACTAAAGTACATAGCATGCTCATTTGATGAGTGTAAGCTCAGAATTATATATATATATTCGTCCTGTCGAAAAGACGCTTGTCTGTGACGTCCTGTTTTTGTTGCTTTTTACGTATTTTTGTATTCTTATTCGTGCTATCACAAATATCACAATATTCGTGCGATATTGAAAGCTAATTACCCCAACATTGCAAGGCCAACTCAAGAGAAATTTGATCGAAAGAAATAATTAAATGTGATGATGCCCTAATGTGTGTATCTACTAATTTTGAAGTCTCGTGTAAGCACATACAGTTCCATCTGAAATGGAATGCGATTACCAGCATCCTAAAAGGCAGAGCTTGAAAAATCGCCTTTGAGAAGATACTATTGAAACAATGTTACTTCACAAATAAATTATATATATGTACATTCAGACACACAGTACTCACCAAAGAGCTTTTAATTAGTTCAGTGTAGTTACATACTCTGATAGTTTTATTTATTTTAATATAACGCTTAAATGTTTAGGTAAAATTATTTTACATGGTGAATATTTGAAACTGGGAAGAACTTGCCGTGTTCATTTCGAGTGGTATGTTTCATTTGCGGATAAGCTATAAGGTGACGAATTCAATGAGTTTCGATATTATGTTTTTTACATTGCTGGAAAATGTTGTGAAATAAAGCAAGTAATTCATTCCGAAACTGCCGATTGAAAACCCCGTAGATATACGGGTTAAGAGCAGAGCTGAGATAAGAAGAATAGAATAAAAACTTGTGAATCACTAGATCTTTATCACTTGCAACGTCATCAAAATCTTCAACAAACAACCTCCAGTATACTCCAATGAAATGTGGTATGTAACTGATAATCCAGATCAAGGTGATAACGAAGAGTATTAAACTAGCCCAAGCTGGTGGCACTGGTTCCCTTCTAAGACGCGCAAAAGCGGTAGAACTAATATCTGTAGACTGACCTTCAGGTTTGGAAATGTTAGGAGTTGTGAAGGCTTCACGAAACTGATTTGCTTTATTTTTCTTCGCTTTGTAAATTTTCCAAATGCGCATTCCAATTAATATGTATATAATGAAAAGAATGATAAACATACAACAGCAAACGGTTGATGCAGCAGTGTAATAAGGAAAAAAAATTATTGTGCCATTTATATAAGGAGAAAATGCACAAAATCCTCCAATATCGCCACATTGTTCCACCATTTTGTTTTGTGTGCCGGATACAAAAAATGCTGGTGCAGACAAAATGAACGCGATGATTGTTAAACATGCTAAAATTGTTTTTGAATTCTTAACGGAAATATTTTGCTTAAGGGGTCGACATATGAGAATGTATCTATCGACTGCTATAACAAACACAATGAAAGCTGAATTGATTATTGCTGCAGCTATCACACCACGTATCACACGACATGCAACATCACTGTGAAATGTATAGGGAAAACGTAGAACTACAATGTCCATAGGTATACATATTATGCAAGTTAGAAAATCACACACCGAGAGTGCTATAATGAACATATGCATGGCTGTCTCATCAAATTTATAATAGTATATGTATGATACAAAGCAATTTCCAATTGCTCCAAGTGCCATTGAAATTCCGAGATACGTTATCACTGGAAAATAAACATCCACCATTTTAGTATTTAGTTCTTCTAAAATAATAACGCAAATGTTGACACTGTTGTTTTGCTCCATTTTCTTAATATTGTTTGAAACTTTGAGGAAAGTGTTATGATTTGCGATTGTAGACCTCGTACTTCCTGGAAAGACAAAGAAAAGTTGTTTGTAAACAGTTTATTCCAACAGACTTTATGAAAAATTCTGCTTTACATCGAGAGTTAAGTTAACAGATTTTACAGTTCTATATTTAAGAGATGTGGAATTATGTACATTATTTACATTTGACGGATATCAGTCAAGATAGCATAAGAAAACATTAGATTTATAAGCCCTAAAATTCACTCCATAATTACCCGCGGACATATGGCGTAGTTAACACAACGTTTCGGCTGATATACCCTCCAGCCTTCATCAGGTGTCTCGGGGAAATTTTGATGTTATTATTATTATCCAGGTCACTGTCTGGAGTCGAACTCGGAATCTTGGGGTTAGTAGCCCGCACACTTATCCACTACGCCATATGCCTGTGGGCAATTATGGAGTGAATTTTAGGGCTTATAAATCTAATATTTTCTTATGCTATTCATATCTGCACTCGGTCTGCTTAGGAGATTGTTGTGTCCTAGCATATGTGCTGCTTCGTATTTTCCAGATGTGTTCTCTGTCTATCATTTTAACTTCATCCCACAGGGGTAGGTGGTCTCCATTTTTCCATACATGATCAGCTATACCCGATTTATCAAAATCTCCTCGTGTCACAGCTTTGCTATGTTTCTCTATCCCTACTTTGAAGGAGCAGCATGTTTCGCCCTTATATAATCTGCCACAGCTGCATGGGATGGAGTACACGCAATGTTTGGTCATATTCTCTTCTGTTGAGTGTTTTTCTCGAAGGAGATATTTGCGAAGTGTTGTATTACTCTTGAATACTGTCCTGACGTCATATGGGCCACATATCTTTTGTATCTTTTCGGAGAGGTCTTTCACATAGGGTAGACAGACTGTGAACAGTTTATTGGTTTCATTCTCTCTTTTCATAACTGGAGTGGATAATATGTTTTTGGGGTAGTTGTTGCTTAATAGATTGTTATTGAGCTTGATAATTTCTTCGTGGTGTATACGGACGTCCTGAATCCATACTTGGAAAGTTAGATGGTTTGAAAGACGAGCTAGTTTTTGTTGAAGTGTCCCTGTGTCTCCATTGAAATGTAATGTCGGCTCAGTTCTACATTTTAGAAATAAGGAATTATGTACGTTATTTACATTATTTACTTTTGACGGGTATTTGTCCTCATCGTGTTTGTTGTTAACATAACGTTTCGGCTGGTTGGATTTTGGGGCTTGTAAATCTACTATTTTCCTATCCTTCCTTAAAACCGATGAAGACTGGAGGGTATATCAGCCGAAACGTTACGTTAACAACATACAAGAAGAGGAGAAATATCCGACATGTGTAAATAATGTAAATAATGTCAACAAAGATTTGTACAAAAACAAGAAATACATTTATCAAATATTAATTACGCATGATATTTATGAACGAATATTTGTGAATATACACTGTGAAATTGCTAAATTTTCGATATCAATCATATATTGGGAAGAGCTAGTGAATAAGCCATATAAGTATGTGCTTCTGTGTATGTGTGTGCTCGTTGTTAATGGTTGAATCCGAAGAACATTAAGCAGTAAATAATAGAATTATGGTTAAAAATACCATTTGGAAGGATGAATTCTATTCTTGGGTCTCGAACCTACACGTGTTGCAAATATGATAGACGTTCTGCCATTGGACCAAAATAATCTTTCAAATTTCTCCATCCATTTTCGATACTTTGTTCTTATAAGTGAGAACTGCATATTGGTGAGATTTCGTGTGAAATAATTCGTTTTTAATGGTTAAAGCCGAAGTAGATAAAGTTATATGTAATAGCATCTAAATATTGGCTTAAGAAAGACTTTGGGGAGAAAAAGCCGAATGTATGTATGTATGTTTGTATGCATGTATGTATGTATGTATGTACGTATGTATGTATGTATGTATGTATGTATGTATGTATAATAACACTGTTTTCTGCAGCTGCACTAAATGGGTTTTATGCCTGTCTCCTCTCCTCATCTGTACAAATCTGTAGGTATAGTTTCTGTTGTACCTATAACTACTGGGATACATTTTTCCCGCACTTTTCACAGTCTCTGTAATCTAATAGCTAGGTCCTGGAACTTTGTTATTTTTCTATACCTCTCATATTTATTTTTTCATAACTTGGGACTGTAAAGTCAATTAATTGGTACTGTCTACTACTTCTAAATTAGGCTTTCTGTTACTATGTCAGTCTGAATGTTGGCTCTAGGTTGACATGCCCGTTCCATATATTCTTTCTGTGCCAGCATAATACATTCACTTACTATATGAGTAACACATCCCTCTTTTGATTTGCATAACCTACATTGGGAATGCACTTAATTTTTGTCTGTTTGAGTTTTTTATCCAATTAATCCTTGATACTTGATCTTGTGCTGCTTCTAACAAACTTTCTGTCTCTCGTTTCAGCTGTCCTTTCTGCAACCATAATCATGTCTCACTACTACTATTTGCTACAATCATCTTTGGGAATCTACCATGCAAAGCCTTCTCCTGCCAGTCTTTTGTTTGTTTTTCTGGCTTTTAACTTTGTTTGTTTTTTTTTTCCCTATGTCTTGCTGTGATTGAAGTAGCTCTCTAAACATTCTTTACTATTATCTACGTAGGAGTCTATATCTACTCTAGCTAACTCCACACAGTCTTCTACTGATATTATCCCACTTCCACTTCCTTTCTAGCCAAGTATAATCTTGCTACTCCTGTGTTGGATGGAGTCCTCCATTCATATTGAATTCATTAACAATTCTTCTGTCTAACTTTGCTAATGTAGTTTTGTCCAATCTACAAAAACTGCTGAGTATCTAAGTAAAGATACTATCCACGTATTTAAAGCCTTCACTAGTTTCGGACAATTTAGTTTTGATTTCATAAACTTCCTTATCCTTCTGATGTACTCCTTCTCAATTTTCGTTTCCGTTTCTATAATTAGTACTCTGTCAGATCTAATACTCCTAGATACTTATAACTCCCTACTTCTCTCGGTGATTTTAATGTCTGGCCATCTCGTCATTGGATCCATTAGCTTTTGACTGCCTATCCCCCTTTCATGACAAATATTGCATTCTTATCTATGCCAAATTCCATCCTATATCTTTGCTGAACAGTCTTGCTGTCTGTATTAAGGAATCTCTCTTTTTCATTCTTACCAGGGTTCCGACAGTTATTCGTAGTACTACCACCTTTTCCATCGACCGCAATTGCTTAACCTCTCAAGTTAACCTGTCATATCTATCGACACTTTTCTTCCTTATTGTATACCTTGTTGTCAGCTGTGCATGCTATATCCAGCATCGTTTGCTTTCTTTCTCAATTAACACTTTGTCTAGTTTCCTACTCTCTATCTCATGGTTTAATGCGCGTACCACGTTTTTGCTCTGTTAAGTCCATACTTGTTGCAAAGCATCCAATGGCATGCATTGACTAGTAATATGCCACAGGTTTCACTACTTTGTCTACAAAGTCTGCACTTATCATTATCCAATGTGTTGTGTATTCTGTATTTGATGTAATTCGTTCTTGATGCATGCTCTTCGACAGCAGAGATTAGGGATTCTGTTTCCGGTTTTAAATCACTTTTAGTCATCCATAGCCATCTTTTTCTCTCTCTGTCTTATCATCAACATCCCTATGAAATTGTCCATGCATTCTTTCTTTGTCCACCTACTTTCAGTTTCATTCACTCTCAAAGTGCTTATACAGTGCTTTATCTTTGCAATCTTCCATCATACACAAGCCTGACCTTCTTACGTCCAATAATAGTGGTTCTGTGGCATATTTTACATAGCATGCTATGCTGTTTTCCTCTGCTCTAATGCTGTGTTCGCATCAAATCAGTCCTCTTTCTCCTCCTTTTTCTCGGTACATACAGTCTCTCTGTGTTACGTTTTGGATGGAGTATCCCATATCTAGTCAACAACTTCCTTGTCATTCTGTTTAAGCTGTTTAATTAGTCTGCTGTCCATGCAATTACCTCTGCTCCATATCTAAGTAGTGAAACTGCCCAGGTGTTGATAGCTTCAATCTTATTCCGTACGTTTAATTTTAACTTAAGGATCAGTCTCAGTCTGCGCAAGTACTCCACTTTAAATCTTTCTGTCATTTCTTTCTCCATCAATTTATCCATTTCCCAAATCCCCAGGTACTTATAGCCCGTATCTTCTATCTGCTTCATAACCTTCCCCGGCAGTATCGCTAGCTCGTCCATACATTTGATTTTGCCTCTCTTCAAGACTAACGCACCATACTTTTTCAGTCCGAACTCCATTTTGATGTCAGCACTGAAAGTATACACCGTATCAACGAACGAACTGACTTGGGATTCATCTTTACCATAAAGTTTGAGGTCATCCATGAATAATAAGTGGTTGACATTTGTTGGCGGCTTTTGAATACATACACAGCCTTTGCTTTCCTCAGAATCAGTGTTAGTGGTATCATGTACAGTACAAAGATCAGTGGTGACAGGCAGTTCCCTTTGAAGATGTCTTTCCTGATTTCTACTGTCCCTAAACTTCTTCCATTTGCTGTCAACTTCGTCCCCCAATTCGCCTTACCTTTTCCAAGTAATCGCTCAACATTTGATGCAATAGAAAGTAGGTCCATACGTTCCATAACCCAAGAATGTGGGATCATATCATACGCCTTACGATAATCGATCCATGACATGGCCAAGTTAGTTTACCTCCTCTTGCAGTCTCAAAGTACATTTTTGTCTACACGGAGTTGATCCCTGGTGCCCCTGCACTTAGGCTTGCAACTCTTCTGCTCATGTGGCAGGATTCCATTTCCCCACCATATGTTCGTACATTGACTCTGCGAGTATTCCAGTCAATAATTTCCACATAGGTGGCAAGCAGGATATCGGCCTGTAATTGTCTACCGTATTGCCTTTATCGATGTTTTTTCAAGCACAGCACTGTCCTACCCATTGTCAATTACTCTGGTGTTATTTAGCCGGCATGTAACAAGATGTTGAGTTGTGCAACTATTCGTGCATGACATTCATCAAATCTTTTGATCCAGTAGCCTTGAATTCCCTCTGAACTGTCTTGCAGTCCTTTTGCCCATTTTTTGTTGATTTCCTTCATTTCCCTAACTGAAATGACTAGTTCTGCCTGTTTTGGACAGAGTACTGTTTGTTTAAGTTCTTGCAACCATTCAGCATCCTTCTTATGGTTCTTGTCATTGCTCCAGATGTCACTCCAAAACATTTGGTTTTGAATGTTATCTGGTATCAACTTTTCATCTGTACTCTCTCCATTTATTTCTTTGTAGAATCTCTTCTAATCCACTCTGAATAACCCCCTCCTCGTGGTAACCCTTCATTCTTTGGTCTTTATTGTCTTTGCACAGCTTCTAACGCCACGTCTTTTGTATTTCAATTTCCAAGTCTTTATATTTACTGGATTTGTCAAATTCCTTTACTTACATCTATTAGTATACAGATATTTTCTTCCCTGTCTTTAATGACTATGTATGGCCGATTAACCTGGAACGTTGTGTCGCTGTTGACAGAAAATCCCAGAGGATAGTGAAATTTTTTCCTTCATCGACTGGTTCAGGATCATGTTCATTACAGTAAGCAGGAGTGCTGATTTTGTAGTGTTTACATATTTTCCAATGTAAATTCTGTCCTACCCTATCCTGGCGATTTTGTATACGTTTGGTATCAGCACAGGACATCCTGAGACATCACGTTCATACCGTATTGCCTTTATCGATGTTTTTCAAGCACAGCACTGTCCTACCCATTGTCAATCACTCTGGTGTTATTTAGCCGGCATGTAACAAGATGTTGAGTTGTGTAGCTATTCGTGCATGACATTCATCAAATCTCTTGATCCAGTAGCCTTGAATTCCATCTGAACAGTCTTGTAGTCCGTTTGACCATTTTTTGTTGATTTCCTTCATTTGCCTAACAGAAATGACTAGTTCTGCCTGTTTTGGACAGACTACTGTTTGTTTAAGTTCTTGCAACCATTCAGCATCCTTCTTATGCTCCTTGTCTTTGCTCCAGATGTGTACTTCTCCAAAACATTTGGTTTTGAATGTTATCTGGTAGGATAGTGACATTTATACCTTCATCGACTGGTTCAGGATCATGTTCATACCAGTAAGCAGGAGTGCTGATTTTGTGGTGTTTACATATTTTCCAATGTAAATTCTGTCCTACCCTATCCTGGCGATTTTGTATACGTTTGGTATCAGCACAGGACATCCTGAGACAAGATGGTCTATTGTTAAGTGAAATTTATCGCAGAATCTGCATTTAGGGTTAGAACCGTTTTGAAGAACGTTAGCTGGTAGCTTTTGGTAAGCAAGCTTTGATCTTGTGCCGCCAATATGAAACCTTCAGTCTGTGCTTTCAGTCCTGAACTTCTCAGCCACTGATGGTTTGCTGCTTGGTCTACATCAGTATTTCGACTTCGAAGTATATACTGTCCATGCAGAAGCTTCGGGCTCTACCGCTCCCCAATTTGTTTCTGCCCGTTCTTTTTGCAGTCTGCTTGATGACAGTGCTTTTAGGTTCTTCATCTAATTCAGGGTTAATGCCAAGTTTCCTTGCGAATTTGTTGTACTCTTTCGCCACAACTTTCTCTCACTCTCTCTTCCTGTTTCTTGAGTAACGATGCGATGGACTGGCGTCCCGTCCAGCTGGGAGGAACACATACGCAACAGAAACCGGGAAACCGGGCCCATGAGCCTGGCTAGGTTTGAAAAGAGTGACGTTTTTTTTTCTTATATAAACGCATAGTTAGTAAAAATATATCGAAAAATGCAGATGAAATCAAAATGACGTTAACATTATTTGCAACTTTAATACATTTTTACGAGAGATAATGCTATTCAACGATTATTACTCTGTATGCAAGCACTAAGGACGTTCTCTGTTTTCTTTGATTCCTAAACTATCAACGTTCTATGAAGAAGTAAAATAAAGATTCTATATATTACTGCCAGATGGTAAATAATTTCATCTTTAATTTCAATTAATGACTCTCTTCGTGATATATCGATTTAATAAGTTATAGGTTATATCGTGCTGAAGGTTTCGAAAACAAATGAAATAGTGCTATACTTAATCAACACGCACTAGCAATTGGAAATATATCGCAATAGATAAAAGGAAATTGAATATGAGAGTTCTGTGAGTATATTTTCTTGTAGTTCTTAATTTTCAACCCTGCCTCACATCGCGAACGAATAGTTATTTTCCTTGCATTGACGGCTATTCCGAGAGGAAACGTGTATTTGAACACGAATATACTAAATCTTAAAGAATTCATATTTCATCACAAAATGATGAATGAAACAAACAGAAAATACGAAAACAGGTGGGTGAATAGAAGACTACAGGAACGTTAGACAAAACGGGACGGTGTGATCTGTATATATATGCAAGAAAAATTAGTAAGAATTTTTCGGAATAAATTAGAAGACAGCCGCTGCAATCCGTCAAAAATAGAAATGTGATGTGTTGTCAAGCCCACAAGGTCTCCAGGAACGATAAAATGTTCTTTAGTACTGGCAATGCAGTTTTTGTGTTTCGTATCGTTCTTGATATTTAAACTTCATATGCGATGTCTTGCCTTGAAACCTACCAATTAGTCTTTCACCAAGCAATTCCCGCATAACTATTTGCTAATCTGGTCACTGAAGGTTTCAAGAGCCGGGAAAGATACATTAGCATATTATTTTAATGACACAGTTGACAATACGTAGAATAAACAAATTAAAGTAATATATGATATAGGTCAAAGTAATGGTAATTTTGTAGCTAATTTAAATGAAATTTGTTATGAGAGAGACATAAAAAGGAGACAGAGAGGGAGATAAAGCAGGGAGAGAGGGAAAGAGAGGGGGAAAGAGGGAGAGAAAGACAGAGAGAGAGAGAGAGGGACAGAGATAGAGAGAGAAGGATAGACAGGGAAAGAGAGGGGGAGAGATAAAAGTCGACAGATAAAAGTCGACAGAGAATATGGGAGATGGAGAAAAAAAAAAAAAAGCATGAGAAAATTTTCTGTCACTAAAACATATATGAGCTCTTTTCGTAAAATGACAAAAATACACATAATCATAATAGTTGAATGTGATGTTGATATTCAGATGACATTCCTAAATGTTGAGTAAGAAATCCTATCTACGACAAGTACAAGGCCTGAAATGTTGGGAGAGGGGACTAGTCGATTACGTCGACCCCCCAGTGTTTCACTGCTACTTAATTTATCGACCTCGAAAGGATAAAAGGCAAAGTTGAACTCAGCGGAATTTGAACTCAGATTGTGCAGACGTACGCAATGCCGCTAAGCATTTTAGTTTGTTAGAAGTCTAACTGAATAAATTTAGAATAGTATTCTAACAGAAAAATCATTTGGACCAATATAGCGTTTTTTTAATGCGGAATCGTCTAGGCAATTCTGAAGAGACTAGTGAAAAAGTTCCAATATTCGGATAAACCTTACGGACTATTTGTATATCTGTAAGGAAACACAGAAAAAAAGGAAAAGTGAAAGGTTGCTATCAATGCCTTATATGGACTTAGGAGTATTTAGATGGACTTGAATTCCAAGTTGTCTAATTTCACTAGGTTTTGACTGTGATAGGGACATTTAAATACAGCAATGGCAGTTGAAAAGACGCAACACAGTAAGAGTAGCAATTGATTTATATGCAGCGAATGTTAAATCTTGTGCCTAGTCCCTCAAACTGCTAGAAACAGAAAACAATTTTCTCTCATATAACATCCTAACTCAAAGAAAAGGTGGAATGGTTGTGAAGAGAGTGTCGTTGATCAGAGATTTGTTGGATTAGGACTGACCTGAGGATAAACTATATCTGATTTATATAATATCCCGAGTAAATGTGATTTGATAGATGTTTGAGTGGATAAAGTAGTGAGACATATAATTATTAATGTTCTTTGATCTATGGAGCTCAACACCACCACCACCAACAATAGCAAAACATGCTAAAATTGACGAGGAGAGAGAGAGAGAAAGAGAGAGAGAGAGAGAGATAGAACAATATATTACGTTATGTTAGAAAAGATGGTTCAGGAAATACAACCCCTGAAAAAAAGAAAGAAAAGAGAGACAACATGATCATTAATGAATTGTTTTTGATGATTGATTTGTTGGATCAGCTTCGATTACGGAGCTAAGCAATAAGAAAATCATTAATATTATAAGCGTATACATACCACCAGCAGTATTAGTAGACGTTTCGTTACTCTTCTCATGAGAGACTCAACACATTTCACAAGTAAATATAATTTTAATACATCACACATCCTGTTACAATTAAAAGTTAATTGGCATCCTTTCTGTCTGGGAGACAATGGAGTTGCGCATCTTTTTTTTTTTTTGTAGTCTAGTCCGGCTTTTATATTTCATGTCCTGATACATTTCCTGCTGTGGCTGTGTAGTCCTATCCTGGACAAATACTGGCTGGTTGTAGTGTCGACTGAAAAGTCCCTAAATAAGAGCAGAGCTGAGATGAAAAGAATAGGTTAATAACACTTGGATATGTCGTTTGGGGCTACGAAGACAGTGTTTTGATTAATTGAGAAAAATATTTCTTGTATTTTCAGGAGCGTGGGAAACCCACAAGGAAGCAGGTGCATCATTGCCAGTAAATACTAGGGACGAGGCCGCAGTTGCCACCCTTGTACCACAGCGAACATTTGGACATCAAGAAAGAAACATTTCATTGCACGTGCAAGTAACTTAAATTACGAAGTGCCAAGAATGACGCCTTGACCTCTATCCCATCTATTTAAACTAGGCGAATTTATGATGTAACTGGAAAATTGCGGATGTGGACAATATAAATAGAAGACATATACTCATTTGATTTCTAAACTGCATACTTATGTGCAACTTATACATAGCATATATACAAGATACCAGATATATTGCGAAACGTATTTTATCGACTAATACATGCTCACTACTTGTGAAAGCATAATTAATTATACGATACTCAAGTACTTATATCTACAAAATGCGGTGTGTGCTACATGTTGCATTCAATAGTATACGTTTCAATATTTTTGTATTTTCATATTTCGGTACGCGTGAATATTCACGTATTATGCATTTAATCAATACTGAAAGCTAATTATCCCAACATAGCAAGGCTAACGCAAAGGAAATCAGGAAGACAGAAATCACTAAATTAGATGATGCCCCAAATGTGTTTATCTACTAAATTTGAAGTCTCGTATAAGCTCGTGTATGCACATGTATTCGCATCAAAATTGGACGCGTTTACCAACATCCTAAAAGGCAATTTTTGACATGACACCATTGAAGGCACTGTTATTCCACAAATAAATTTTCTCTCTCCGTTTTTGAAAATTTTGGTATGCATTCAAAATCATTCAAAATTTATCATTTGGTTATAATATTTTTCTTGATAACCCTAAATTTTATCTTTATACAACATAACAATATTGTTTGAAATAATCTCCTATCGTACCCCTTGGTAAAGTTTCCTCTGTATTATCATTATTGGTTTTATTAGCGTCTTGCCCCCTTAACTCGTAATTAACATCTTGTTTTGAGATCTTACACTAGCCAACTTCATTATAGCCAGTTACTTTATACTACTTCAAAATAATCTTGACAAGTTTTATGACTATACCCATTATGTTCTGTCAACTCTTTCCTGCCTTTTCCTAATAGACACAATTCTCTAGTTTTAGATTTGATAAACAAGACTAATAACTTAAAACTGAACCAAAATCAGTGACAAACTATGACCCAAACAAATTTTTTTTCCTGATGACTTCTTACTCTATTAGAGTATTTAAGCAAAATTATATTAATATGTCCGACTGATTAAAAAAAAATTCTATTTATTTATTTATGCAGCTGAGAATAGCCCTGCATTTAAATTGATGTAATGATTGCATTGTTCAATTAAAAGGAGCCGCTTGAAACGGTCGTACTGCATCACCTCTGGATATCCTGTTGCTTGTTTGATTTCATTCACTTATTTTGAGGTTGTACGGATAGTACCGCACTAATGTTTGGTGCTTCAACTTAAGTACCTAATTCATCTGAATCTCAATTATATATATGTCCTTTTATTATTATTATTAGTATTAGATTTTGTTTTGTTTTTTTATCGTATTTTTGTATTTATATTCGTGTAACATCGTCTGTTTTTCCGTCCTTGTTTCGTATACGTTCGATGCTTTTTTCCATGGAATCTAATGCTCTTAGCTTAGTGTTTCCTTGGGGCTGGCCAGATTGGCGCAATCTCGAGATTAATCAGCCGAAATTGCGGGGATGATCCGGTTCTTGACTGAAGATAAAAGGCTTCGAATGTCCCGTCCGTGTGTTTTTTGTATCGCCTATCTGGATGTTTTGTTGTCCTATTTTGTATCACCTAGTTGTCCGGATGTTTTGTTCTCTTATATGTAAGTACACATTTCACTAAATTTTGTACGACTTTTTCAACACTCTCTCCCCCTCACTCTCACATTTCTTTGCCTTTCTTACTCACTCTACACTTCGCTATGTCCCTGTCTCTCTCTTTTTTTCTCGCCACTCCTTGATTCTTCTGTCTATCTACTTCTACACACTCTCTCTCTCTCATCTCCTCCTCCTCAATTCCTTTGTTTCTCTTTTTCTCTCTCTTCTCTTCTCACGTGACCGTTGGCCGACTGCTAGCCCTTTTTGTGTCTGACCTCGGTCACTGTCACATCGACATTCTTCCCTCTGCCGTAAGGCTTCATTACTACACACACCAGCTGAATTCAATTCGTCCCCAGTCGAAAGACGCCTGTTGCCATGTCCTGTTATTATTATTATTATTATTATTATATTATTATTATTATTATTATTATTATTGTTTTTTGATTCTTTATTGTATTTTTGTATTTATAGTCGTGTAACATCGTCTGTTTTTTCGTCCTTGTTTCGTATACATTCGATGCTTTTTTCTAAGGAATCTTATGCTCTTAGCTTATATCTTCCTGCAAAGATTTTTCTTCAATGACTGACATAGTCTTTGCCTGTTGATTTGCGAGGGCCTTGAGAAAACTTGTTCTATTGTGGAAGACTTTCAGACTCATTTGCTGGGAAGGTTTGAACTAGTTGCAAACTTTTCGTGCCCTGTCTAGATCTTGTTCACCTGGGCGACGATTGATCCGATATAGATGACGCCTCGTTGAGTTTTGGCTTCTGACCATTAAAACAACATTGGGATTAGGAGACGAGTCTGTTTGTTTCGAGTTAACTTTTGGACAGAACACCGCCTCCGAGTCCTTTGAATGGATGTTTCTCATATCGTAATCGCAAGAGTCTTACAGAGCGAATTTTGGTTGACATAACTCCAGGCATGACAGATTAGTGGTGATTTAAACTAAAGGATTATTTGCTTCTTTCGTGTGTGTTGCTTCTAAGTCTCTTTGTTTTTATTTTGTCCTACTTTACTTGCGACACGTGATTTGTGTGTGTGTGTGTATGTGTGTGTTTGCATGTGTATGTGTACATGCTCGCGCGCGCGTGTGTTGTGTGTCGTGTGTACATGTGTGTATGTGCGTGTTTGTATGTGTATGTGTGTGTGTGTACGTGTGTGCGGAGGCGACATTATGTAGTTTATAAATGTCAATATGTACAAGTATGTATAAATAATTGGATCTATATGTAATTGATAAATTTACGCACCAACTGTGTATATATGCATAAAACGGTTTTTGCATATTTATAATAATAATAATAATAATAATAATAATAATAATAATAATAATAATAATGATGATGATATTATTATTATTATTATCATTATTATTATTATTATTATTATCATTATTATTTTTATTATTATTATTATTATCATTATTATTATTATTATTATTATTATTATTATTATTATTATTATTATTATTATTATTACTATTACTATTATTATTATTATTATTATTATTATTACAATTATTATTATTATTATTATTATTATTATTATTATTATTATTATTATTATTATTATTATTATCATTGCTTTTGCATAGCTTCTATCGCTAAAGATGTTTTACATTGGCAGCTGTTCACTACCTGTGAACTAAAGTAACAAATTTTATATAATTTTCGAGAAACTTTGGGAGTATTCGAGCGGGTACAAGCAGTGCTGTTTCCTGCAAGTGTTCCACCCTTATTGCAGCCCCTATTTGTTCCATGTACTTCTCGAGATTTTTACTCACTGTTCCCAAGGCTCCGACAATTACTGGTACCACTACCACCTTTTTCATCGACCATAACTGCTTTACCTCCCAAGCTTTTCTTTCTTCCTTACCGCATACCTTGTCGTCAGCTGGGCGTGCTATATCTATGATCCAGTATAGTTTGCTTTCTTTCTCAAGTAAGACTATGTCTGGCTTCCTATTTTCTATCTCATGGTCGCATTGAATCATAAAATCTCACAGGGTCTTTGCAGAACGATATTTTTGTAGATATCAAAAATGACTTCAAAATGGCGTCGTTTTCGTCTCCGAGTCAAGAAGAGAGGAGAGAGGAAGATGTTTTGAGGATGAAATCATCTTTGTTCGCCAACGTTTTTTAAACAATTTTGCAGACTTTATTAAAAGTATTTGTAGCAGTATCAGTAGCAATAACAGCATCAGCAGCAATAAAACCAACAACAACAACAACAACAGCAGCAGCAGCAGCAACAACAACAACATCAACAACACCGATAGGCGCAGCAAGAACAAATGATAGGCCAGACACAGAAGCTCACAAAATCACCAGCAGTATCAGCAGCAATAGCAGCACCGGCACCATCGGCAGCAACATTCTGGGCGGGACTCTGACCTCCATTGTGGATCAATGGCTTGTTCGTTCCTGAGGACTTTCCAACGCGGGACCCATAAATCTTTTACCTTTTACTGGATGAAGGGCATTGCCATTTCGAGATAAACTCTACAAGCATGGAAGTGCCACGTAACCGGGCCTGGCCAAGCTGCACGTCGAGACACGAAACTATTCTGTATGCATTTGTCCAGTGCCTGAGCATTGCTGACTCTTGGGTTTAAGCTGAACACTTGTTTCATGTAGGACGAATCCGGCTGTCAACCAAGTCAATAGTGGGAATCGACGATCTACCTTTCTTTGACAAAAAAGGGCAGTTATTTTTTCTCTTGCCGGTCTATATAGCAAAAGAAGTGGTGTGGCTGGCTGCTGTGGACGGGTATTTTCCTCTCAAACCCAGATGGAATCTTTACTTCAAAGTCTGTGGTCCCGACGGGAAAGCCTGCCAGGTTTGAAAAGTATGTAGATAAACTGTATTTAATAAAATAAAAGTGGTATCGAGCCTTTTAAACTTACCAGAAGAAGGAATAATTTATATACATGTTTGTTCTTTCTCGAGCCATGCCTAGCTCATAAGGGTCGGTTTCCCGGTTTCATTGGCGTATAGGTTCCCCAGCTGGACGGGACGCCGGTCCGTCGCAGGTGAGCGGCAAGATGCCGGAGAAAAGGGTGAGAGAAAGTTGTGGTGAAAGTGTCAGCAGAAGCTCACCATTACCTTCTACCGGAGCTGCGTGGTGCTTAGCTGTTTCGCTCATAAACGGTCTGAGATTCGAACCGGCGATCCCTCGACCGCGAGTCCGTTGCTCTAACCACTAGGCCATGTGCCTCCACAATTTATATACATGCATACTATAATTTGTCTTGTCGTTAAAAAAGAGGCAGCGGCAAAGAATCTTTACTAATAATATTTTAGTGGAGAACCACTGATCGAGATAATTGCCTTTGTTCAGCGTCGGAGAGGCAGGAAAGAGCAGTTGTTGAATAAATTCCACCTTTCTCTCCATTTCTCAGAGACGACATTCCGAGAGCCATTCAACCATTTAATATTGTTGTCTTGACTTGTGATACTCCTCCCATCCTTCCTTCCTTCTTTCCTTCCTTCCTTGCTAGCTTAATTCCAACCCCTTTTTCCACATTTCTCCCTGCATCCCACTTTGCATTCTTATTCTTCAAACAATAATTTTCGGTCTTCCAACTGGATACGCAAACTCATTCAAGGGAGATAACTCCTCGTGCTTGATTTATGAGTTACAAATCCTGCATAATTTATCTTTCTTGTACGTAAGATTTTCCTTTTGTTTTTATTTACTTTCCCGAGATACTCTACGTGCGAATCTATCACAGCAGTAAGATTTGATTCCTGTGAGTGTTTTAAACTAAAGTACATAGCATGCTCATTTGATGAGTGTAAGCTCAGAATTATATATATATATTCGTCCTGTCGAAAAGACGCTTGTCTGTGACGTCCTGTTTTTGTTGCTATTATTATTATCATTATTGTTTTTACGTATTTTTGTATTCTTATTCGTGCTATCACAAATATCACAATATTCGTGCGATATTGAAAGCTAATTACCCCAACATAGCAAGGCCAACTCAAGAGAAATTTGATCGAAAGAAATAATTAAATGTGATGATGCCCTAATGTGTGTATCTACTAATTTTGAAGTCTCGAGAGATAGAGAGAGAGACAGAGACAGAGACAGAGAGAGAACAATATATTAAGTTATGTTAGAAAAGATGGTTCAGGAAATACAACTCCTGAAAAAAAAAAAGAAAAGAGAGACAACATGATCACTGGTGAATTGTTTTTGATGTTTGATTTGTTGGATCAGCTTCGATTACGGAGCTAAGCAATAAGAAAATCATTAATATTATAAGCATATACATACCACCAGCAGTACTAGTAGACGTTTCGTTACTCTTCTCATGAGAGACTCAACACATTTCGCAAGTAAATATAATTTTAATACGTCACTCATCCTGTTACAATTAAAAGTTAATTGGCATCCTTTCTGTCTCGGGAGACAATGGAGTTGCGCATCTTTTTTTTTTTTGTAGTCTAGTCCGGCTTTTATATCTCATGTCCTGATACATTTCCTGTGGCTGTGTAGTCCTATCCTGGACAAACACTCCCTCTGGCAGGTGCCGCAAATGTAGCTAAGACTGTTCCTGGCTGGTTGTAGAGCCATAGTCTCAAGAGACTATGGCACTACAAAAGTTAATTAATCTAACCATATAGGGACACCAATATCTCTTATCAAGTAAGCTATATCAATGTATATCAATTAACCGAATTAATTTGCATAACTCTCTCTGCGCGCGCGAGGTACAGAGAGCGCGTGCGTATGTGTTGTGCATGTGTGTAATGGCGATCACATTATCTGACGTTGGCCATGATGCGGAATGTCAGGTGAAGCATAGCCCTACATTTGTAAGATTCACACGTTACGAATCTTAGTCTAACAGTACCAAGTACGTCTGCTGCGAGACTAAAAGACAAGAATCTCTATTTAAAGGAATAGTTGATATAGAAGGAATTTCAGCACGCCAACACCGGTTGTCAAGTGATGGTAGGAGAGACAAACACAGACACAGAAACACACACATACACACACACATACGACTGGCTTCTTTTCAGTTTCCGTCTACCAAATCCACTCACAAGGCTTTGGTCGACTCAAGGCTATAGCAGAATACGTTTGCCCAAGGTGACTCGCAGTTGGACTGAATCCGGAATCATGTGGTTGGGAAGCAAGCTTCTTACCAGATAGCCTTTTGGTAAGGTTCATGTAGTTATGTAGTCTGAAAACGCTTTATTTGTTTAAATATAATATTTAGATATTCAAAAATCATTGTCTTTTATGGCGAATCATGTTTGCAATTGCTAAAAAGCAAACAAACAAAGAAAAATTTATTAATTTTTAAATATTTTAAACAGGCAAGAACTTGTAGTGTTCATTTTAAGTAATATAAAACATCTGTGAATGATCATAAAATGTTCAGTTCAAGGAGTTCTGATATTTTGTCATTCTCATAACTGGAAAATTTTGCGAAATGAAGTTAGCAAAGGAATATGTTAATAATTTGTAAATCACTTGTTCTTTATCATTTGCAACGTCTACAAGATATGTATTTATCTTTTTCAACTAAAGAATATGTTGTCCCTTCTAAATAGCTAGAAAATGAACACACTTCTCCAATTTTCCCACATTCTCCCACAGTTTTAATTTCTTCTGCTGTACACAAAAAATGTTGGTATACTGGAGAAAAAAGGGCAAATTGTAGAACATGCTAGAATTTTGTTAGAATTTCTGAAGGGAAATTTGTTTTTAAGAGACCGACATATAAGCAAGTTTCTATTGAGTGCAATCAAACGATGAATATTGTTACAGCTAGCACAAGACGTATAACACGGCATGCAACATCACTGAGAATTATTGGAAAATGTAGAACCATCATTTCCAGAGGTATAAATACTTTGCAAGCCAAGAAATCGCATACAGCGAATGCTGCAATGAACACATGCTTGGCTGTTTCATCAAATTTCTAATAGTATATATATGATACAAAGCAATTTCCAGTTGTTCCAAGTGCCATTGAATAAATTATTACACCAAAAGATAAATTATTACACCAAAATAATAATTCACCATTTTTATGTTTAGTTCTTCAAAGATCTTAACACCGTCGATAAACTAGTGTTTTGGTCCATTTTCTTTTTCTCCAAGCACTTGGATATGTCGTTTGAGGCTACAGTGTTTTGATTAATTCAGAAAGATATTTCTTGTATTTTCAGGAGCGTGGGAAACCCACAAGGAAGCGGGTGTATCATTGCCAGTAAATATTAGGGACAAGGCCGCAGTTGCCACCCTTGTACCACTGAGGAATTTAACACCAAATCATCAACAGCGAACATTTGGACATCAAGAAAGAAACATTTCATTGCACGTGCAAGTAACTTAAATTACGAAGTGCCAAGAATGATGTCTTGACCTCTATCCCATCTATTTAACCTAGGCGAATTTAAGATGTAACTGGAAAATTGCGGATGTGGACAATATAAATAGGAGACATATACTCATTGGATTTCTAAACTGCATACTTATGTGCAACTTATACATAGCATATATACAAGATACCAGATATATTGCGAAATGTATTTTATGGACTAATACATGCTCACTACTTGTGAAAGCATAATGAATTATACGAGATACAAGTACTTATATCTACAAAATTCGGTGTGTGTTACATGTTGCATTCAACAGTATACGTTTCAATATTTTCGTATTTTCATATTTCGGTACGCGTGAATATTCACGTATAATGCATTTAATCAATACTGAAAGCTAATTATCCCAACATAGCAAGGCTAACGCAAAGGAAATCAGGAAGACAGAAATCACTAAATGAGATGATGCCCCAAATGTGTTTATCTACTAATTTTGAAGTCTCGTATAAGCTCGTGTATGCACATGTATTCGCATTCAAAATGGACGTGATTACCAACATCCTAAAAGGCAGTTTTTTACATGACACCATTCAGGGCACTGTTACTTCACAAATAAATATTCTCTCTCCGTTGTTGAAAATTTAGTTATGTATTCAAAATTATTCAAAATTTATCATTTGGTTATAATATTTTTCTTGATAACCCTAAACTTTATCTTTAAACAACGTAACAAGATTGTTTAAATTAATCACCTATAGTACCCCATGAAAACATTTCCTCTGTATTATCATCATTGGTATTATTAGCGTATTTCCCCTTTAACTGGTAATTAACATCTTGTTTTGAGATCTTATACTACCCAACCTCATTATAGCCAGTTACTTTATACTACTTCCAAATAATCTTGACAAGTTTTATGACTATACCCAATATGTTCTGTCAAAATTATTCAAAATTTATCATTTGGTTATAATATTTTTCTTGATAACCCTAAATTTTATCTTTATACAACATAACAATATTGTTTGAAATAATCTCCTATAGTACCCCATGGTAAAATTTCCTCTGTATTATCATTATTGGTTTTATTAGCGTCTTGCCCCTTTAACTGGTAATTAACATCTTGTTTTGAGATCTTACACTAGCCAACCTCATTATAGCCAGTTACTTTATACTACTTCAAAATAATCTTGACAAGTTTTATGACTATACCCATTATGTTCTGTCAACTCTTTCCTGCCTTTTCCTAATAGACACAATTCTCTAGTTTTAGATTTGATAAACAAGACTAATAAATTAAAACTGAACCAAAATCAGTGACAAGCTATGACCGAAACAAATTTTTTCTCTTGATGTCTTAGAAACCTCTACTGAAGAACAAGCAGCATGGACTTATATATATATATATAATATATATATATATATATATATATATATATATATATATATATAAATACATGGGTTGACATATGTGCGTGTGCGTATGTGTTTGTGTCTGTGATGTGTGTGTGTGTGGGTGAACAAACAAAGAAAAAAAAACTCTTAGCAATAATGTTTGGAGTTGTATTTATTTAATAGACATAATTTAATACACATTATATAAACTTTCGTTGGGGATGAACAAATCCTTATCATCCAACGTTCAGGATCGGTATAAAAGAATTTAATAGAAACTGAAAATGGCTTCTTGTTGAGAGCGTTTATTGCATCAGTTGAAGTCACGTCTTTGTTTTAACTATTTTAGCAGCATCTCTTGCTTCTTCATTAAATAACTTACGTGATAGGGTAGTCAGAATGTTAGCTTAAGTTAATCGGCGTGTTGCAAGGAGTGATGTTTCAGCAACGTAGGGTTCTTATAACGGATATTTCTCCAGGCAGCGCAGACATTGCGAAATGTGCTCATTTTCTCACGGTAGCAGATTTGGCAATTTAAGGATACCAGGTGAGTAAGGATGCCTCATGAGATGTGACGCGCCTCGTGCATCCGTGTACTCTGTGTGTGTGTGTGTGTGTGTGTGTGTGTGTGTGTGTGTGTGTGTGTGTGTGTGTGTGTGTGTGTGTGTGTGTGTGTGTGTGTGCGTCTGTGTCTGTGTATGTATGTGAAGGTACCTCCTTGCTTCTTTTCTGAAATGTGCATAGCTGGAAGCAATATAGACTGAACATGAGTAGTTACCCTTTCGTTATGAGAATCTCATTACTATTTCATTTCCTTGTCTGATTAAATCGCGAACTTCATTCACAATGTGTACTTTGTTCTTTAAAGATGTTACGGTGCAGTCTGAAATCAATTCGGCTACTATTTCTTGCACGTCATTTGGTTAAAGATATCATCTATTAAGTGGCTTCATCGCTGTTCATGGGAGCAACAAAGTTTATTGTTTAATTCAATGTTCTATGGATAAATACATGCGCGCGCACATATACATACACACACACAAGCACACACGCACATATGTATATGCAGACACGCAGTACTCACCAAATACCCTTTAATTAGTTCAGTGTAGTTTAATTAGTTCATATTCTGAACGTTTTATTTCTTTTATAATAACTCTTAAATGTTGAAGTAAAATTCTTTTATATGGCGAATCGTGTATACCAGTTGTTCAAGTGAAAGATGAAAAAAAAAAAAAGAAAAAACTTCTTAGCTTCTATATATTTTAAACTGGGAAGAACTTGTAGTGTTCATTTTAGGTGACATATTTCACTTGTGAATGGTTATATGGTGGTGAATTCAACGAGTTTCGATATTTTTTTCTTTACATGGTTGGGAAATTTTGCGAAATGAGACCAGCAATTCATTACGAAACTGTCGACTGAAAAGTCCATAGATGTATGGGTGAAGAGCAGGGCTGAGATAAAAAGAATAGGACAAAAACTTGTTAATCACTAGATCTTTATCACTTGAAACGTCATCAAAATCTTTAACAAACAACCTCCAGAATACTCCGCCGAAATGTGGTATATAGGCGATAATCCAGACCAAAGTGATGATGAAAAATATTAAACTAGACCGAGCTGGTGGCATTGATCGTTTTTTAAGACGCGCAAAAGAGGTAGATCGCTTCTCTGAAGAACTAGTATCGGTAAAAAGAATTTCAGATTTGGAAATGGTACAAGTTGTGTAAACTTCATGATTTGCTCTTTTTTTCTTCGCTTTGTAAATTTTCCAAATGCGCATTCCAATTAATAAGTATATAACCACAAAAGTTATAAATACACCAGAGGAAGCTGTCAATCCGAAAGTATAATAAACTAAAGGATACATTGTGCCATTTATATAGGGAGAAAGTGAACACATTTCTCCAATATTTCCACATTGTTCCAACATTTTGTTTTGTTTGCTGTGTACAAAAAATGCTGGCATACAAAGAACTAATGCGCAAATTGTTAAAAATACTAGAATTTTTTTCGAGTTTTTAACGGAAATATTTTGCTTAAGAGGTCGACATATGAGAATGTATCTATCAACTGCTATAATGAACACAATCAAAGCCGAGTTGATTATTGCTATAGCTACCGCATAACGTATAACACGGCATGCAGTATCACTGTGAAAAGTGTAGGGAAAATATAGAACTATAATGTCCATAGGTATACATATTACGCAAGTTAGAAAATCACATATGGAGAGTGCTACAGTGAATATATGCGTAGCTGTCTCATCAAATTTATAATAGTATATATATGATACAAAGCAATTTCCAATTGATCCAAGTATCATTGCAATTCCGAGATACACTATTACTGGAAAATAAACATTCACCATTTTAATATTTGTTTCTTCTAAAATTCTAGTACAAACATTGGCACTATTATTTGGCTCCATTTTCTTATTTTCCTCCAAATTCTTGGAAATATTGTTTGAAACTGTGAAGACAGCTTTCTAAGTGAGAGAAATATTTCTTGTATTTTCTGTAAAGACAAAAAGAGTGTGGTTTGTAAATATTTTATTTCAGAAAGCTGTGTGAAATATTACCCGTTATTTTGGGAGTTAAATCAACAAAAATTTGTACAAAAACACGAAATACATTTACCAAATATTAATTATACATGATTATGATTTCCATGAACGGAAATGTGTCAAATATTAAGCACCCATCAACAATAAGAAAGTGTGCTTATATATGTATGTATGTATGTATGTATGTATGTATGTATGTATGTATGTATGTATGTATGTATATATATATATATATATATATATATATATATATATATATATATATATAATATATATATATATATAAAAGAGAACAAAGTGTACGTACGTCGCTATATATATATAATACAAAATGGGACAAGAACGCAAAATATCCGGACAACTAGGTGATAGAAAAAGGAAGAACAAAACATTCAGATAGACGATACAAAATAACAAGGACGGGTCACTCATAGCTTTCTATCCTCAGTCAAGAACCGGATCATCCTCGCAATTTCGGCTGATTAATTTTGAGATTGCTCTAATCCAGCCAGCCCCAAGGAAAAACTAAGCAAAGAGCATTAGATTCCTTGGAAGAAAGCATCGAATGTATACGAAAACAAGGACGGAAAAACAGACAACGTTACACAAATATAAATACAAAATACAATAAAAATAACAACAATAATAATAATAATAATAATAATAATAATAATAATAATAATAATAATAATAATAATAATAATAATAAGCATCCCCTGTGATCATAATATCTCAGCGAAAGAGTTTGACAAGCTCAGAAAATATAAAGACCTACTCATTGAAATGAGAAAATGTGGCATCTCAAGGCGGTTACAATACCAGTGATCGTAGGAGCACTAGGAATGATCAAGAAGGGGACCGAAAATTATATGAGAATGATCCCTGGCTTACCATCCTGCAAGAAGTGCAAAAGATTGTCTTAACTGGTACATCACACGTATTGAGAAGAGCATTGTCGATGTGAGAACTGTTGCTGCTCATGTATTTTAATTTAACTTTAAAAAAAAAAAAAAAAAAATGAACGAACTATTGAGTTTGGTTTAATGGCCTACCAATGTATGCTATGAGTTTCTTTGCCCTAGGAGTCGGGAAGACACTCGGCAAGAAATGGAAGCAAATTTGAAAGAAGAAAAAAAAAGTAATAATAATAATAATAATAATAATAATAATAATAATAATAATAATAATAATAATAAATGCCCTGATGCAGTACCAGGCAGTAGCTCTCATGGCTTCTGATCTTAACTGATTGGAAGTGTTATCATGTACATTGTTTTGTCTTGGTATAAAAGATGGGCTACAGCAAATATTCTGCTCAATACCACAGATTTGCTTGTCAGTTGTTTGACCGTAACCAGTTGAGCATGTCCCTTAGTGGCTGACGATATGTGCATCTCTGATCACGAGCAGAAGTAGTGGGGGAGCATCATAACCATGTGTTGAGAAGGATTCTTTGGGGTTTGAATAAATCACCTCTGGAAACATGGGTGTTTCGTTCAACGTCCTTAAACAACCCTTATTCAGGGACCTTTTGAGCGGGATGGGTTACTCGATCTGAAGAAAATTCTAACTGGGCTCCACCTGCAAGGTCATGTGCTGTTTATCTTGATATGAGATCACCATGTCGCGCACATATGGTTGTGATGCATGTGCCTGGTGTACCCTTATCAGACGGGTAGTCATGATGGGTATACTGGGCTTCGTATATTTTACCCCAGTGTCACTTTGATGGCATGCTCTGCTCGCTCACTCAATAATAATAATAATAATAATAATAATAATAATAATAATAATAATAATAATAATAACAATAACAATAATAATAATAATAATAATAATAATAATAATAATAATAATAATAATAATAATAATAATAATAACAGGATATAACAGGTGTCTTTCGACTGGGAAGGAATTGAATTAAGCTGGCGTGTGTGGAAATGAAGCCTTACGGCAGGCATACTAGATTTCACAAACACAGAGAGGAATATCGATGTTGCCATGACCACGGTCAGACTCAAAAAGAGAGAGCTAACAGTCTGGTGTGTCGGTCACGTGGGAAGAGAAGAGAGAGAAAAAGGGGAACAAAAGAATGAAGGAAGGAGAAGAGAAGAGAGAGAGAGAGAGAGAGTTGCAGAAGCGGATGGACAGAAGAATTAAGGAGAGACGAAAAGAATGACAGGGACATAGTGAAGTGAAAAGTGAGTAAGAAAAGAAGGCAAAGAAATGTGAGAGAGGGTGAAAGAAAGAACGAAGAGTGGAATGAACGAATAAGCGCCAAAGGAGATCGATAAAATAACCCAGTGGTTCGCTGAATGTGAACGATAAAATAACGTAGCGGTTCGCTATAAGGGATCGAAAAATAGCTTAGCAGTTCGCCAAACGTTATCAATAGTATAACTTACCGGTTCGCCAAAGTTGATCGATAAATAAATTAGCTGTTCACCAAAGGATATCGATAAAATAGCCTAGCGGTTCACCAATCGAGATCGATAAAATAACTTAGCGGTTCGCCAAGCGTGATCGATAAAATAACTTAGCGGTTCGCCAAAGGAGATCGATAAAATAACTTAGCGGTTCGCCAATTGCAATAGTTAAAAGCAAATTGAATATGAGAATTCTATGCATTTTCAGTCCTGCCTCGCGTTATGAGAGAATGGTTACATTCCTCGTATTGACGACCATTCCGAGACGAAAAAGACATGTATTTGAACATGGATATACTAAAACTTAAAAATTCATGAATCATCACAAAAGGATGAATGAAAGAAATAGGAAATACGGAAACAGGTGGGTGAATAAAGGACAGCACCTACACCAGGAAACTTAAGTCAGAGAAAACAGGACGGTATGAACTGTATATATATATATATACATACATACACACACACACAGATATATATATATATATAAGAATAATTAGCGAGAAATATTCGGAATAATTTTGTAGATAGCCATTTTCGTTTTCTCGTGTTTAAATATATCCATTTAGTACTGGCAACACAATTTTCGTGTTTCGTATCGTCCTTGATATTTAAACTTTGTATGTGATGTCTTCCCTGGTGATCCCTTGAAGCCTACCAGCTAGTCTTTCACCAGGCAATTCCCGCGAAACTATTTGCTAATCCGGTCGCTGAAGGTTTTTCGTGCCGGGAATGTCGCATTCAGCTTCTAGCAATTGCACCTCCGATAGTATATTATTTTACTGACAATGTTGAGAACGCGTAGGATATAACGCGTAATATATGATATATAACGCGTAATATATGATATATAGGCGCAGGAGTGGCTGTGTGGTAAGTAGCTTGCGCAGGAGTGGCTGTGTGGTAAGTATCTTGCCTACCAGCCACATGGTTCCACGTTCAGTCCCACTGCGTGGCATCTTGGGCAAGTGTTTTCTACTATAGCCTCGGGCCGACCAAAGCCTTGTGAGTAGATTTGGTAGACGTAAACTGAAAGAAGCCCGTCGTATATATGTATATATATATATGTGTGTGCGTGTATGTTTGTGTGTCTGTGTCTGTCCCCCTAGCATTGCTTGACAACCGATGCTGGTGTGTTTATGTCCCCGTCACTTAGTGGTTCGGCAAAAAGAGACCGATAGAATAAGTACTGGGCTTACAACGAATAAGTCCCGGGGTCGAGTTGCTCGACTAAAGGCGGTGTTCCAGCATGGCCGCAGTCAAATGACTGAAACAAGTAAAAGAGTAAAAAAGAGAGTATAGGTCAAAGTAATGATAATTTTGAAGCTAATTTAATGTAATTTGGTTGTTGAGAGAGAAATAAAGAATAAGATAGAGCTGGGAAAGATAGAGGGGGAGAGAGAAGTAGAAGGAGAGAGAGAGGTAAAGGGAGAGAGCGAGCGCGAGAGGGAGGGTGAGTAAGAGAGAATATGTGGCAGAAAGAGAAAAAAAAAACATTCTAAAAGTTTCTCTCATTAAAACATCCACGGATTCTTTTCGTAAATTGACGAAAATACACATAATCATAATACTTGAATGTGATGTTGATATTCATACGACATTCCTAAATATGAGTAAAAAATTGGAAATAGAAAATAATTCGAGTACAGTACCTGTACTAAGGGTTGCACCGCTTGGAGTGATGAGAACGGCAATACGCATCATATTTATACGTGCGTACGTTGGTGGAAAATTTTAACCGATTCCCGGAATATAGCTAAAGATACAAGAGTAATACAAAATCCACTTTAATAAGATCCGCTTCAGTGTATAATTATGTCGTCTATTAAAGTCGAAGTACTTCTAAATAGTCTTCAAACACGCTTATTTGTATATACTAAAGTGGTATCCAGTCAGTTACGACGAAGAGCGTTCGAATTGATCCGATCAACAGAACAGCCTGCTCGTGAAATTAACGTGGAAATGGATGTACACTCGACCGACACGCGTGTTCTTAAACATAGTTCTTAGAGAGATTCAGAGCAACACAGAATGTGACAACACATTTTTGTCAGCTGAGTTTACTGGAGTAACGTGAAATAAAGTGTCTTGTTCAAGGACAAAGCTCGCCTTACGAGTTTTAGCCGAATATACTAATCACTAAGTTCCCCACCGTTACACTTATTTGTATATAATGTAGATTGAAAGGCGAGCTTAGATTGATACACAAACATTTCTTTAAAGGATTTTTGTTAGTTCAAAATATATCAATCGAATTATATGTATATATATATATATTATATATATATATATATATATATATATATATATATATATAGATATATATATATATATATATTATATATATATATATATATATATATGTATAAGGGTGAAAAGGAACACACGAGTTGATATATATGAAAAAACAAGCCAAAAATAGAAAATGCTAAAATAATTTTATAAAGAACATTTCAGTACCGGTTTCGGTCATTTTGAGACCTTTTCAACTGTAACGATTAAATAATTAAATTTAGAAAAATTAGAAGAAAAGTTTTTTTAAAGGAATATTTGTATAGTGTTCAAATATAAGTGTGTGTGTGTCAGTGTATGTGTGTGTGTGTGTCAGTGTATGTGTGTGTGTATATATATATAATATATATATATATACACACACACACATACACTGACACACACACACACACATATAAATATACATATATACGACGGGCTTCTTTCAGTTTCCGTCTACCAAATCCATTCACAAGGCTTTGGTCGGCCCGAGGCTATAGTAGTAGACCAAGGTGCCACGCCGTGGGACTGGACCCGGAACCATGTGCTTCGTAAGCAAGTTACTTACCGCACAGTCACTCATATGCCTGATTTACATGCAACCAATGTAGATACTTGTGCCTGGTCCCTCAACCTGCATAAACAAAGTGTAGTTCTTGTAATGTATTATATTTTAGAGTGGTCCAGTTACAAGTTATGTTCTTAGTTATTCAGATAATTTCGTGGCTGTGGTATTTATTATACTGGGTAGTGGAAAGTAATGTGAAGGCGCATGGTTCAGTGGTTAGAGCGTCGAGCTTACGATCGTGAGGTTGTGAGCTCGAATCCCGGACCGGGCTGCGTGTTGTGTTCTTGAGCAAAGCACTTTATTTCACGTTGCTCCAGTTCACTCAGCTGTAGAAATGAGTTGCGACGTCACTGGTGCCAAGCTGTATCGACCTTTGTCTTTCCCTTGGATAACACTGGTGGTGTAGAGAGGGGAGGCTGGTATGCATGGGCGACTGCTGGTCTTCCATAAACAACCTTGCCCGGACTTGTGTCTAGGAGGGTAACTTTCTAGGTGCAATCCCATGGTCATTCATGACCGAAGGGGGTCTTTACCCTTTACAGTGGAAAGGAAAACTAATATATACTAGGTTAGTTAAGAAAAAGGGGATGTTGTTAGGGAGTTCAGTATATGTACTTCTATCTTTCTTTCCCACCCATCTGTGGGACACTGATCTAGTAGGGATATATGCTTCATTCTGCATGAGTAAGGATTTTTCACAGATAGGGAGAGGTCTATAGAGACATAGGGCTATCCATCTTAAAAGAAGAGAAACACACCGTAGTTACACTACACACACACACACACGTATATATGTATATATATATATATATATATATATATACATACTC
>NC_043011.1:30840132-30842632 GCF_006345805.1 Octopus sinensis | reverse complement strand
GGACTGGAGAACAGCGATAATCTGCCCAATTTTCAAGAAAGGGAGCCGTGAAGACCTGCTTAACTACCGACCGGTTTCCCTTACTTCAATAATCAGCAAGATGTTCGAAACCACCCTTAAGAAAAGTATGATGCTCCACCTCCAAAACACAGCCTCTATCTCTGATTCTCAACACGGCTTCGTGCCGAAGAGATCATGCTTGACCAACTTACTGGTAATGGAAGAATTGGTGACGCGCATCCTCGATGATGGTGATGCTGTTGACATCGTTTTATTGGACTTTGCCAAAGCTTTTGACTCGGTAAACCAACGCCTATTACTTGTCAAGCTTCAAGCATATAGTTTCCATCCGGATATTGTACAATGGGTTGATGCCTTCCTCTCAGATCGCTCCTTCCAAGTCCAAGTTAATGGTTCGCTGTCCGACGTCTCCAGAGCGAGCAGTGGCGTGCCTCAAGGTTCAGTGCTTGGGCCCTTATTGTTCTTAGTCTTCGTAAATGACTTGCCCGACGACCTTACGCAACACACCCTTCTATTTGCCGATGATATCAAACTGGTCGCTCCTCGCGGTGATATAGAGGATCTTCGTCGATGCCTGCACCAAATTTGGAGATGGTCTAACGAATGCGAGCTATGTCTGAACGTGTGAAAGTGCTGTCATCTGCCCGTTGGCTCTCCTCCTTCATCTCAACTTGATATCGAGCTGGGTCGTCTGCTGCTGGAGAGGACCGACCAGGTAAAGGACCTGGGTATCTTGGTGGATTCCTCCTTTTCGCCTTCGGCCCAGTGCGTCCATGCTGCCAACAAAGCACGCGGAGTTCTGTTCTTGATTCGACGGTCATTTGGAATGCTCACAGCAGCCATATTCCTACCGCTCTATGTCACGCTGGTGAGACCCATATTGGAGTACGGGATTCAAGCCTCTTCTCCTTATCTCCTCAAAGACATACAGCATCTCGAAAGAGTCCAGAAGCTGGCTACCCGCATGGTTCTTGGCCTCAAGAATTTGTCTTATGAAGAAAGGCTGAAGACGCTCGACCTTTATTCTCTAGAAAAACGACGACGCCGTGGTGGTCTCATTCTTGCTCACAACATCATAAGCGGAAAGTGTAACCTCTCAAAAGAGCTGTTCTTCACTCCTGCTCCAGAGCGTCGGCTGCGGGGTCACTCCGAAAAGCTCTATCTGCGACGATTTCATCTCAATCGAAGGAGAGGGGCTTTCTCCGTCTGGGTTGCGGATCCGTGGAATAAGCTGCCGAACGAGATAGTGAAGATGCCGACGACCGCTCTGTTCAAAGTCTCCCTTGACCACAAGTGGCCTGAACTCTTTACATGAACACCACCCTGTACATAACTCCATGTCCCCCTACATGGCCTTGCTTTTTGCTGTTTGAGCCAAAAAATTAACTAACTAACTAACTAACTAACTAACTAACTAACTAACTAACTATAATCCACCATATAACATAATATCCCATAATTTTTTTTATTTTATACTGGAGGGTAAGTCTATAACGGATACGACACAAAAATAAATTCCCACCATCAAAGTTCAAGTATGATAACTATAATTTCAAAAATACTTAAATGTGCGGGTGATGCTATACATGCATGATACCCCTAAGTCTAATCTATTATTAATCAGGTTGCTCTTGTCTCCGTATTTAAAATCTCATAAATTTCCATAGAGCAAAGCCCAAATGGTATTATACCAAATGGTATTATATACCATTCAATGCTAAATCCGTTCCTGCTATCTTTAAGTTCCCAAATATTACGAGATAAAGACATATTATTAGCTTTATGTCTGAGTCTAAATGATGAAAAATGTTTATAAATACGTTTTTTTCATATTTATCGAACATCCTATGTATATAAAGTTACCAGCTTCAGTCATAATTGTACATTTATGAATTACGTTTTGGATTAAACATCGACCTAATAACGGACGATGGATTTTAACTCTACAATTGCAACCGAGAGCCTTACTACTACTACTACTACTACTACTACTACTACTACTACTACTACTACTACTACTACTACTACTATTGTTATTGTTATTACTACTTTTATAATTATTATCAGTATTATTATTACTGTTATTATTTATACTTCCTTCAACAATAGTATCATTTAAATTCATCTCAGCCCCATCAGGTATTGTCAGTAATCTCTGTGTTAGTATAAACACCGGGGTCACTGTCCATATTATAAATATTAGATGTGTTAGTACTGTTGTTCCTGATTCCTACATCTCCATTAATATTATCAGCATTGTAGGTGTTTAAACCAGTATTGACAATACTAATATTATTATCATTAATTTCTCTTGCTAATTTTACATTCTTTCTATTTAACCTGGCTAAGATGGTAGCTATATTGGTGAGGGTAGAATACGAGATTCTGATTGTCATACGGGAAAATTATATATATTGTATTATATCTAAGGGTTGCAGGGAAGCTTTTATCTAAAATTGCCATAAATTTTTTGTCTATG
>NC_043011.1:30772632-30835132 GCF_006345805.1 Octopus sinensis | reverse complement strand
CATTGTTGGTAAGCTGTAAGGCGGTGAAATGGCAGAATCGTTAGCACACGGGGCAAAATACTTAGCGACATTTCGTCCATCTTTACGTTCTGAGTTCAAATTCCGCCAAGGTCGACTTTGCTTTTCATCCTTTTGGGGCTGATAAAATATATATCAGTTGAGCACTGGAGTCAATGTAACCCCTCCCCAAAACTTGCTGGCCTTGAGCCGAGCCCCATAGTTATTATTTCTTATTTGTTTCACTGACATTTACCTTCTTGATGACATAATAGTTTGGTATTTCAGTATACAAGAAAAAAAAAATGTCTTTTCTCGCATGTTTGTCTTCTTTATTTTGTGAGTTGGTTGTGTTGAGTTCTGTTCAGAGCATCTTGGTCACAAACCCAATTAAAGAATACTAATTTTTTTTGCTCTAGATGCACAGGTAATCATATTATTGTATGGAAGATATGTATGATACATTCTGCTTTCTAATAAACTTCCATATTGCTTCTGACGTCAAAATATGTAGTTTGTTGATCATAATCAATATCACATCTGCGTTCAAAATCAAGCCAATTTTGACATAAGCTTTAAGCACATATTTAAGCAGATACGATACAATCAATGTTCTTCAACTCATTTAGCATTTCGATCAAATTTTTGTAACTCATTCCAACAGCTATGGGAAGTAAAATCGAAGGGTTACTCATCAAAAAGACCGAAATAAATGAACGCTTACTTTTCAAAAATACCGCATCTATACCTCATTATTGTTGTTGATTTTTATATACATTACATGTTCCGGAGAAAAATTGTTCGTAATTCTGAAAAAATATTATCTATTGAAATTATTTCTTAAAAGTATTGTCAAGGCGCAGGAGTAGCTGTGTGGTAAGAAGCTTGCTTTCCAACCACATCGTTCGGGGTTCAATCGACTGTGTGGTACTTTGGGCAAGTGTCTTCTACTATAGCATCCGGCTGACCAAAGCCTTGTGAGTGGATTTGGTAGACGCAAACTGAAAGAAGCTCGTCATATATATATATATATATATATATATATATATATGAAGTATCTTTGTGTCTGTGTTTGTCTCCCCGCCATCTCTTGCCACCGATGTTGGTGTGTTTACGTCCCCGTAACCTAGTGGTTCGGCAAAAGAGACCGATAGAATAAGTACTAAGCTTACGAAGAATAACTCCTGGGGTCGATTTGTTCGTCTAAAGGCAGTACCCCAGCATGGCAGCAGTCAAATGACTGAAACAAGTAAAAGAATAAAAGAATGCCGTCATCATCGTAGGCAACGCCACACCTTTGGTTAATTACAATTTTAATTGTATTGTATTTTGTTTGTTTATTTCATACTAGCAGTATCGCCCGGCGTTGCTCAGGTTTGTAAGGGAAATAACTATAAAGCATTTTTAGAGAGTTATAGCCAAAAAAATGGAAAAAAATGATGCCGTTTATATAGAGAGAGATTCACTGATAACTAGCACTGTGTTTATTAAAGTTATTGAGAAAAACAGCAAGTTTTGATTGACTCGGATGACTCGGGAAGTATAATAGGGATATTAATTAGAGTTTTAGCTGACTCTTTCTTTAGCTAATAGTGTACCAGACATAACGGCAACGCGATTCACTAGATTTTAGAATGGAAAAAAGAAACAAAGAAACTATTTGGTGGTGAGACATAATCATACGGAACATGACGAAGTAGGATTTCATCGCGTACCGCTAAGTTAAAATGGCAACACAAATAAACGAATTAGATAGGAATGGATCAAAATCGAATACTTATGAAATTACAGAAAAATATCTCCTTACTGCCAGTCAAAAACTTTCCGGTAACATCAGGAATTAATTTACCAAATCTGACAAAAAAAAAAACAAAACAAAACAAAACAAAACAAAAAAAACAAACATATCCAAGATTCACCTACCAATGAATAACATAAAGAGTGAATGGCTGAGGAAAGAATGACGAAGAGAAAAGTGATATACTTTTCTTTAAAATACCATTTCTGTTTAACTTCGCAACGGATTAAAATCTCTCTCTATATAAACGGCAGTTTGTCTGTGCGTGTTTCTGTGTGTCTGTTTGCTTGTACCCTCACCCTGACCACGGCTTTCAACCGATTCTGATGAAACTTAACACACACATAGCTCAATGTCATAATTCAAAACTAACGCAGCGAAAATTTTGAAAAGTTCCCCCAGTTCTGAAAAAAATCGATAAATTCGACATGGGGTCGAGAATCAGAAACACAAACCGTCTAGGGGACGCAACTCCACCTTTTTTTACTCTCAAAAAAATTTACCATCATTTTTTTCCATTTTTTGGCTATAACTCTCTAAAAATGCTTTATAGTTATTTCCCTTACAAACCTGAGCAACGCCGGGCGATACTGCTAGTAAAATCTAAAGGAAGAGGAAATATACCAAAAAACACAGATCGTGTGACTGTGTGGTAAGAAGTTCGCTTCCCAACTACATGGTTCCAGATTCAGCCATTCTGCGTGGCACCTTGGGTAAATATCGTCTACCATAGCTTTAGTGAATGAATTTGGTAGATGGAAACTGAAAGAAGCCCGTCGTATATACGCATATGTTTATATCTATGTATATATATATATGTGTGTGAATGTTTGTGTTTGTACCCCACCATCACCCGATAGCCGGTTTGTATATGTAATCGTAATTTAGCCATTTTCCCAATATAACAACAGATTCTTTGATCTATTACCAAAGAGACTACAATCTAATTTGTCACGTGTTATTTCTCACCACTATATTGTAAATAGTATTATTGCTGCAAGGTATCCTAACTTTGTTACCTACTTTCACCTCACAGCTATATTTACATACACTCACACCTACACGTACACACTAACATATTCTCTCTCATCCTCCACTTTCTCTGATCCACAAGCATATACGCATGCATAAATCTCTACTTAGTTTTCTGTGTACATGTACAATTCACAGAACGATTCCCACTTTCCAAAAGGTTTGGTACGAGCCCTTAATGAACAACCATTCATTCATCGATCGATCGATCCATCCATCCATCTATCGATCGATCCATCCATTCATCGATCGATCCATCCATCCATCTGCTCTGTCCCCCATTCATTGTGCAGAATCCGCACGTACCTCTTCCAGATTCTCAAGCGTAACCAAGACTACGGATATTATCCAACCATCTTGTCCATAGTCCATCCCCAGGTCTCCTGCCGACCGGCTCGGTTTGAAAAATCCGCCTTGCGGTTCTTTCTCGTGACAGTCTAATCATATGTCCGTAGGACCGGAGCTGTGACCCCTCAATGAGGCTCGGACTGAAGAGTCTCCCTGATCTTGGGAGACACGCATCTTATCGAATAATGTGACTACAGAGACCCTTCGGAATAATTTCATCTTGGTCCCATGTATTCGTGATCGTACTCTTAGCTATACCTTTATTTAAAATTTTCTATTTCTATTAACCAGAAAGTAGTATACTGACGAGAAAAAGGAATGATATCGTGAAACATTTTGGCCGAATATTTCTAGGTAAAAACTATATGTACTGATAGAAAAAACTACACCATAAACATAGAAACGTAGCTTAAACCAGTAAAAACTACATAGTAATAGAAAAATATGTCTATTACTTAGTATTTGGTAACTCTTGTCAAGAATAAAATAACTCAAGTAACAAGTCTTTTGGTCGTACTATCACATTTTGGACAAAATTTACACAGTTACTCTACACGTAACACATAAGCAACCTTATGCGAATTGGAAGCAAACTTCAACCAAAGCACACAGAACTTAATTATATTCGGGAAATCTCATAACATTTGGAGAAATATATTTAAATAGAAACCTAGAAGACAAAATGATGCATATATATTGAGACGCTAGAAAATGATACCAGCGTTGAGAAAGATAGCTGCTTCTGGATTAGTGAATGTTATATACCTTCACATTTTAGCTTTAGTGGTTATAGAGATTATCATTTAATTAAAAATATTTTCTTAATATTCGCCGGTAATAAATGATTTAGATTTCTAATTCTGAGAAAAAAATCTTTCATTTCGTCTCATGATTTTTACGAAGAATTCTACATTATATCGAATTCTTGTTAATTTCGAAATGTAGATTGAGCAGTGACGTCATAGTCACTATTATTATTATTATTATTATTGTTTTTTTGTTTTTTTTCTTCTTCTTTCAAATTTGCTTCTATTTCTTGCCGAGCGTCTTCCCGACTCCTAGGGCAAAGAAACTCATAGTATACATTGGTAGGCCATTAAACCAAACTCAATAGTTCGTTCATTTTTTTTTTAAGGTTAAATTAAAATACATGGGCAGTAACAGCTCTCACAGCGACAATGCTCTTCTCAAAACGTGTGATGTACCAGTTAAGACAATCTTTTGCACTTCTTGCAGGGATGGTAAGCCAGGGATCATTCTCATATAATTTTCGGTTCCCTTCTTGATCATTCCTAGTGCTCCTACGATCACTGGTATTGTAACCGCCTTGAGATGCCACATTTTCTCAATTTCAATGAGCAGGTCTTTATATTTTCTGAGCTTGTCAAACTCTTTCGCTGAGATATTATGATCACAGGGGATGCTCATGTCGATCAATAAGCAAACTTTATTGTTTTTGTCTTTCACAGCAATATGTGGTTTATTGGCTTTGATGGTTCGGTCTGTATGTACTGGAAAGTCCCACAGAATGGTTACATTTTCTCCTTCAGTTACAGCCTCAGGGTGGTGATTATACCACTTGTCGGCAGTTTTGATATTGTAATGCCGACTTATTAGCCAGTAGAGATATTGGCCAACTCTGTCATGTCTTAATTTATACTCCACTGGTGCTAAGACTTTACATCCAGAGATTAGGTGGTCCACTGTTTCAATCATGTCATTGCAGAATCGGCATTTTTGGGTCTGCTCCATTTTTCATTACATTGGCCTGGTAGTTCCGGGTTAATAGGCTTTGATCTTGAGCAGCCAGGATGAAACCTTCGCTCTCTGCTTTTAGCCCTGAGCTCCGTAGCCACTGATGGGTTTGCTTCTGGTCAACATCAGCTTGTTCGCTACGGGCCACATATTTGCTGTGCAGAGGTTTCTCCTCCCACCTATCAGCCAATTGCTCGTGCGCTTTTTTCGTTGCCATTATTTTCACCTTCTTTGCAACAATAGTTGCCGTACTTCCCTCGGGTTTGGGTATCCTGCACGAGATCAATAGCAATTTTTTTGCTTTCCTTTATGATAGAATGAAGCTTCTTTCGTCTCTCGTGATTTTCCACGAGCTTTAGCATCCAGTCATTCGTTATTTCAAGATATTTGGCCAGTCCAATTGTGGTTGTTTTGTAAGCTAGTTCAAATTGGATCAGGCCTCGACCTATTATTATAATTATTATTATTATTATTATTATTATTATTATTATTATTATTATTATTATTATTATTATTATTATTATTATTATTATTATTATTATTATTATTATTATTATCATCCAATCTTGAATTACTTCTGCAAATAATGAATATAACAACAGGTTTGAGAATTTAGAACAATTTTTTGTCGATTAGAAAACATTTTAAATAATCGAAAATAATGTAGATAAAAATCGCACAAAATTTCTGTCAGGTGTCGTGACGAGAGCATTTGTACAGTGATTCTCTTCTTCCATAATATCGTTGGTATAAATAAAGTTTCTATACTACTATATACAGTTTCAGTGAGATTTAACCAATTATATATATCTACAAGTTTTTGTGTACGTGCGTTTTTTGTTCTGATACACATAATTAGCGTTCTTCATAACCATTATTCTATGAAGTACATAGTACTGGAATAATGAATTAAAAAATTCTAGAACTTATCTAGAAATATTTTCGGGAGTGGTTGAGTGAGAGGGAAATAGTCATATGAATTTTAAGTACATTTCGGACTCGTTCATTACAGGCTTGGTCGATTTCTGTTGCAATTCACAACAATTTGGGGCGGGGGTGCAATTGCTGTGGAAAGATACCGTCTTTGATAATTTCAAATTTACAAATGCACTAAATGCCAATTTTATAAATTTTGGTCAGTAGCTCGCAAATGGTTAGGCGCACGCTATCGACACCACATGGAAGTACGCAATTCTAGGGAAAACTATGTGGGACAACTTCGATATTAGGAGAAATATTGTGAAGAAGAGTGCATTATAAATCCCCTGTATTGAACAGCGTAGCCGGTCTCATCTAGAAATGGCCTGGAAATGAAGTTCAACCTCAAAGTTTAGGATGATGGGATGAATGCCTACGTTGACTCACTGTCTGATAGTCCTGCATTTCCCACAAAGCGTATCTGACCAGAGTAGAGCGTTGCTCTTTTGTTTCATGTTAGAGTTATGGAAACTGATTAATTTTGTGACTTTGCAGTACTGCCAAGAACACTGTGGATCTTGAATAAACGTTACCTGTTTGGAAAGCACTGAATCTGGCGTGCTTGAGATTGCAATGTAATTGCTCTCTTACTTCTCATCCAGCAGCTGAAAAAATGCTGACGTGAGGTATTATATCGAACAGCTGTTGTTAGGTGGAGTATCTAATTAACAGCGAAACTGCTTCGAAGATAATCACGGCGTCTCCTGTAAGTAGGGAAAGACTGGCAGCTTTCCTCTGTTTAATGGCTGTGCCAATTGAAGTAATGTAGCATACGAGAATGAAGGGACTGTGTACAAACATTTTCGTAGTCGTCCAGTCCCTCCTCAGCACTTTTTATAAGTACCACATGAAGAGGAAAATGAAGATGGGTAGAGAAGTGCTACCACCTTAGTAAATTGTATGAAATTGAAAGAGATGAGCATGAACCGGGTGAATCGGTTTGTTCCGAACATGCACTTGTAGATCATAGGTAGAATATTCGACTAGACAATTCTTGCCTTCAGTAGATAGCAGTGAGGCAATAATGTGGTGTTTCCTGATTGGCCATAGGCAGCTGACGTCATAAGAGGATACTTTCATTTCATGACTTTATTATTGGTTTTTATTCTATTAAAATACCATTTACTAAGGTACATTTGTGCTGTGCTCAACACGTGAAAGGGCAGCTGGATTTCTTCACATGTTTAGAAACATTTTCGGGATGTTCTGTTGTTTAGCTCCTTAGCACATCTGGAAGATCCATCGGCACAATGGGCTCACGTTATGATCTTATAGGGTGTGCATTGTTCGATTCCAAGGAAATGCACGCAACTTTCGAACAAAACTTTGTTCAGTTGTACTAGGCTTTAATACCTTCCTCGACAGTCTATGCTGGCACTCAACAAAGATGGCTGAGTATTGGTAAAAGGCAATAATAGAAAATGGCATATGGTTAACCGCAAGTATTTATTTGAAGTGAAAATAGCTTTTCAGTGGGCTGCTCTACGAGACTTATGCATATTTGCCTTCATTTTGATTAACGTCTAAAGCAGTAAAATAAAAGAATTCCCAGTTCTTTGAATAGAGAAATGATAGTGCAGTTGAGAAAAAATGTGACCAAGGGAGACTTTGGCAATAATTTCCAGCCATATATCTACTCAACCATGAAATAAATTTTTGGTGAAGAATTTGGTAAAGAAGTTGTCTTCGGTACTAAGGCCTGGATGGTGCTGATCTGTACGCTTCTGGAAACGTCCTATCAACAACTACTTTCGCTTCATAGGATATCTCGTAGAGAGAGTGGGTGAAAGTATGTCTTCAACAGGGATATATAACCTTAATTTGGACCAATCAGAAGCTGTCGATAGTTTACTCACTATTACATACTGTCTGTCCTCCAAGCAATCGTTCTTGTATGTGTGTGTGTGTGTATTTTCGTCTGTTTTTGTTTGTGGTGTAGCCCGTTGTTTCTTGAATAGGTAAGCGTCTGTGTGTATCGTTGCGTGTGTGTTCCTAAGCATGTGTATTGTGTGTGTGTGTATGATGTGCGCGCATATGTGTGTGTGTGCGTTCATGTGTACCTGTGTGCGTTCATGTGCACCTGTTTGCGTTCATGTGTACCTGTTTGCGTTCATGTGTACCTGTGTGCGTAGATATGTGTGTAGTTTGTCTACATGTGTGTGTATGTTTGTGTTATGTATTGGAATTGTTCATAATTACATGAATTTATCTTTCTGGAGCTCTGTGTATCCTGCTATCATTCTAATACTACCCTATATACACCTACTTATGAACGCACATGCTCTCCCACCCACACGGATGTACATACACCCAGATAGTGACAGTAGTGTTGTGGTTCTATTATTTACTATGTATATTTTCAATTTAGTGTTGGCACTATATCTGTCTCAGAGAAAAACACCTCGGGTTTTTAGACAAGATTTCAATACGAATTTGATTCAGCATGCCGCTATGTTAATCCCTGGCATGTTGGTAGAGCAGCGACCATTGTCCCGGGTTCTTATACTCCCATCAATGTTCATTTAGCCTCTCAGCTAAACACATAGAAGTCTCTTCAATGTATGTCGTATTCCGGTTCCTACAATGGCCCTCCATGCATTTTATTGGGAGACTACATTTCTGGTCTTACAGTCTGAAGTTAAAAGTACCCACAATGCTGTTCTTATCAGTACATGTGATCTTGTCCAAGGAGTGTTTCTTACATAACTATTATTTGATCAACCACCCTATTTTTTCTACAACTTCAATGTTAAGTTTAGTTTTCTTCATAGCATTTCTGAACCTACAGGCTAACTCTCCATACGGCATAGCCACTACAAACATTACCCCTTGAAATGCCTTTACGTTTTACCAAGTGTTTGTTCTGTTTGAGTTTGCCCTAATTCTTTGTATTCTGTTCCAATGTTTGCCTCTGTACCTAAGGCGGGTTCCACTGGCTTCCTTACTTATGATGTCATCTAAATTCTTCCTACTTCCCCTGTACACTCCGACTCTATCTCTTTGGTTGTAGCCAGATAACTGCATGCGGAACATAAAGTCCTGTACATTTCACAACATATCTACCCTGTGCATCCCACGAGGTCTTCAAATTTGGCCAAGGAAATAAAACAGAAACCGTAACACGCGCGTGGGTGCAGTAGGAAGCAGGGCATCAATATATCAAATCCTCCTCCAGATGTTGGATAATTCGATATCTTGCAAATACAACAGGTACCAAGTCCAAAATGCTTTCCGGTAGAGGAAACTAATATCCTAGTAGTGATGTTAAATTGAGTGACGGATAAGGCTAACATACAATATGACCTGGTGTAAAACGACAACGTTGACATGATGTGGTCACTGGCAAAACGTAATAAACACAAAAATACATTTGACAATAATTACTAGAATAATGAGCAGTGAATTGTCCTCTTCAAGCCTTTCGTAGAGCAAAGATTCCCTTGTAGCTAGGTGCATCTGTCCTGACTTCAGCTACCTCCCCTCACTAAATTGATCTTGTAGAGCTTCGTCTCGGCAGTGAAACAAAGATATCTGTCTACCTTTCTTTCCCTAAAGGCAATCGACTGATTGGTGAAAGAAACAACCAAAGTACAATCAAGAAGAATACAACGGTCGTTCTTCAACCACACAGAAGATGTCATCTTTGCCAATGGCATTGCTCTTTCCTTCCAGCGTCACATTAATATGGAAGAGGAGGTCACAGGATATAAGCGTAGCATTCATAAAAGTTGGTCTCAAGATCAATATTGCGAATACAAAAAGCATGCAAGTGCGCACGACTGAAGATGTCAGCTTTACAGTCAGAAGAGAAGGAATGGAAGATGTCAGTCATTTTACATACAAGGGAAGCGAAACGGACCGGGGCGTAAAATCAAGGACTGGAAAAGCTACAGCTGCTTTCAATGATGTTCAGTCATCTGGAGATTAGAGACTTTGTCAACAAACACAACACTCAAGATTTTTAATACAAACATTTATGTTGTACACGTGTGAAGCACGTCGAATCACAAAGCTCTCTTAGTCAACAAGCTCCATACATTTGTGAATAAATGTCTCCAGAACAGCCTTCGGGTATGATGGTAAGACGGACTCAGAAAGAGAGCTTTGTGGAACCAGGTGGAAGCAACACTCTGTCGAAAGTTAGTTCAGAAACGGATTGGTTTGGACACACGCTACGTGAGCCTGTTTCCAACATTAGCACGCAAGCTTTCCTATGGACGCACCATAAGAGACGGAAGCGTGGTAAGCCAAAAAACAACACGGGGAAGGACCACAGAAAGTGAAGCACAGTCAGACTGCTACACCTGGGGACAACTTCAATTTATTGACCGTAGCTGGATTTGAACTTAGAATGTTAAGACCATATAAATCGCAATGTATATTTTCCCGACGATTTTACGATTCTGCCAGGTTACTCGGTTGGGTAGTTCCATAGTATAATGGCAATAAAGAACGGTAATAATTATCAACAGTGAAAAGAACGTACACAAGAAAAAAAATATATAGATATACATATCACAAGCGGAAAATCACCTTACAAAGCTTCTTGTCACGATTCCCGCAAAAGATTTTCTACGTATTTTACTGTTAGTATTTACGGAGTTTCGAAATGATTTCTCGTCAACAAAAAGCAAACCCAGATTCTCAAACCACTTGTTGTATTGATTATTTGAAGAGGTAATTGAAGATTTGGTTTACACACAGTAATAATGATTATGACGGCACAATGACTAAAACACGTCACTTCTGCTGCCACATTTCGAATTCGAAGCAAAAATGTCAAAATTATCGGAATTTTTCGCAGAAGTTATCTGACAGAAACTTTTTTGTTTACCGAAATTCTAAATCCGAACTTTTTATAATACCCCAGGTAAATTTTGTACAAAATGTGAAAATATTGGGTTGTCCGGAAAGTTCGTGCCGATTTTTAAAGGAAAGAAAAAGGTCAAGAAATACTTGCCATTACATTTTTAATCAACCAAATATGAACCATTTCGTTGCACAATGCGTCACCATCTTTCATTTAACTTGAAAATATCTTCTTCCCAGAATTGAGGTGGTTTCATGGCAAAGAATTCATCAAGATATCTTTTTACGTCATCCAAGGAATTGAAATTTTCACCATTGAGACTATTCTGCAGAGACCTGAACAAGTGGAAATTCGAAGGAGCAATATCTGGTGAATATGGAGGGTGGGGTAACACATCCCAGCCGAGCTTCAGCAATTTTTGTCTGGTTCCCAAAGAAACGTGCGGTCTTGCACTATCATGTTGGAAAACAATACTCTTTCCTATTGGTCAATTCCGGACGTTTCTTTTGAATTGCTGCTTTTAACTCGTCCAGTTGTGTGCAGTATTTCTCAGAATTAATTAATAACTTGGGTGAAGCTTATAGTACAGAATTCCTTTCCAATCCTACCAGACACAAAGCAAGACTTTTTTAGGGTGAAGACCCGCTTTTGGGGTGGCTAAGGGTGGCTCATGTCGCTTACTCCAAAATCACTTTCTCTGAACATTTCGGTAGATAATCCATTTCTCATCACCTGTCACAATTTGCTTTAAAAAAGGCACGTTTTCATTCCGTTTATGAGGCGAATCATAGATGGAAACACGATCCAAAAGGTTCTTCTCACTCAACTCACGTGGTACCCAAACATCATAGCGATTTGTGTACCCAAGCTTTACCAGGTGCTCATGAACGACGGATTTTGACTGGTTGAGGCTTTCTGCCAATTCTCAGGTTGTGCAATGTGGATTATTCTCAATTAATGACTTGATTTGGTCATCATCTGTCGTGGATGGTCTGCCTGATCGCTCTTTATCATTAAGGCTACAATCTCCAGCTCGGAACGTTGCGAACCACTTCCGTACAGTTCTTTCGGATAAAGAAACATCACCGTAAAATGTGCATATTTCTTTGGATGTTTGTGAGGCATTTTTCCCTTTACGGAAAAAGAAAAGCATAAAGTGCCGAAAATGAACTTTCTTATCTTCCATTTCAAAAGGTTACGGAATTAACACAGGTTATAGGAACATAAACCTTCTTCCACGAAAAGATAGCTTAAACTGTGCTCTAAATTGAGGTGTAGTCAAATCCTATTTTATGGAGTCAACCATTAAGCCGAAAGGTAAGCTACTATAAATCGGCACGAACTTTCCGGACAACCCAATAGTTACTTTGATTATTTTTTTCATATTTATTTTTATGCGTTGTATCAATCAATACAGATATTTCTGGAATTTTTCTTGCATATCTTTTCAACTGATCTAGGGCAAATGTAGCGCTTACTAACAGGACATAATAGCATTTCAGTTTATTAACCATAATGCATTTGGCTGAAAACGTTTACATGCGTACTACACCTAATGTCGACTTCCAGGTCGTCTATTCTCGCTCCTCGTCCATTTTATAAAACATTCGTGTTAAATACATACATACATGCATACATACATACATACATACATACATACATACATACCTACATACATACCTACATACATACAGACAGACAGACATACTTACATACATGCAACATCCGAATAAAACTATGACCCACAATGTGTTTGCATGCCAGTACTCATACCAACATTTGGGCTGCTTGATTGGGCGCTTGATGAGCTTCAAGCAATTGATGTGAAAACTCAGGAAATACTAATACATAATTCCCATATAAACAGTGACGCAAACCACTTCTGCCTAAAACGAAAACAAGGCAGCAGAGGCTTAACATCGATCCAAAATGCCGTTGAGTGTCGTATCATATTCCTTCGGCAACATCTTTTAAGCACCAAATGTCGAAGTGTATCCCTTGACCAAGTTTGCATACATGAGGTTGATGACATCACAAGACTTGGAAGGTAACTCCTTGAGCAGCATTCCTTGTCTGATAGCCTTCAATACATACTTAAAGAAGTCATACAAGCCAACCGCATCATATGAAAGGATGAGTCTATATGAGCAGAAAACTATTCATGGTTTTATGTTAGTAGAAAGCTCCGTGATGATAGTAACATCGATCATCAAAGCAGTCTATCATGGACCATCTACCGGATTACTAACTCCCACTTTCAAGGGTATGTGTTTGCAATCCAGGAACAGGAAATATCAACCAAATACCTGATGCACAAAAGGGACAGAGATGCAGGAAAAGCGGTAAAATGTGACAATCGATGTAGACTTTGTGGAGTTAACACCGAAGATAACCATCATCATTAGCGGTTGTCCAAAAATGTCATCACGGTATTATCTACCGATGAGACATGATGTTGTGGTTAGGACACTATATAAGGAAATCCGTCGAAAGATAATCCCGAGGACAGACATAAGAACCGACAGTATGGTAGAAGTCATTGCCATTCATAATAAAAAGGAGTACTGGCGGAATGTCCCAGTATAAAACTCAATAAAATGTAAACATAATAGATCTGATATAATGATTTGGAATAGAGAAGAGAAACTGTGTAGAGTTATGGAAATCGGCTGCCTAGCGGATGTTAGCATAACGCTGAAGATCAGGGAAAAAAAGAATACCTACTCTGAACTATTGAGAAATCTGCAGGTACTCTATCCAGATTCCAAATTCAGGTTTATACTTGTAATTATTGGGGCAGTGGGATATGTAACACACTACCTAAATACCAATTTTGAGAAATTAGGCTTCTCAAAACCAGGAATGAGAAAACTGATTCAAAGACTATAGATCCAACGGTAAAAAAAACTGGAACGGTAAAAATCAGTGAAACCTTCCAGACGTTTATCATTTAAGTATATATAAGGATGTCTAGATATGCAAGTATAAGCATGAGAAGACACATAAAACAAGATATACAAATCTGCACGTATACATACATACATACATACATACATACATACATACATACATACATACATACATACATACATACATACATACATACATACATGCATACGTACATACATACATATAAACATAGTACATACGTACACATACACAAACAGAGAAACGAGACAAGCAACATAATGAACATTCCCTTCATCAGTTGTCCCCTGTTTTATCTACTTCGCGTTCCGAAGGTAGGGACAATACGCGACTTCGTTAAAACAGTCCTTCTCACAAAGCAAATTAAATAAAATTTGGGATTTTTTTGCGGAGGATTAAAGTGGTAACAGAAACAGGACATTAAGAACAAAACAGTAAAAGCAAACGGTGAGGGTTGTTAAGCCATAACGAAGTGAAGTGGTGAACGCTGGAAAAACGCGGAGAAAAGATTATATTCTCTGATGACTTCAGATTTGGTGTATTTCGTGAGAGTGGTTCGAGTGTGTGTCTGGAGACTCTGTGATCAAGAATTTGATGTGAAAAGATTGCAACCAACAATGAAACACAACAGCTATTCTGTGATGGTCTGGGGTACAATTTGGAGCAATGGTTGATCAGAGCTGGTGGAGTGTGTAAGTAGCCATCTTTATCATTTTTCATCATAATGATCCGCTTCATTAATGTTTATGTCTAGCCCGCAAGCTACTCTGTGTAATGCCTTTATGGCAAATTTCTATGAAATAAAGTAGCTTGCTTACTAACCACATGGCTTCGGGTTCAGTCCCACTGCGTGGCACCTTGGGCAAGTGCCTTCTACTATAGCCTCGGGCCGACCAAAGCCATGTGAGTGAATTTGGTAGATGGTAATTGAAAGAAATACATCGTATATATGTATGTATATATGTATGTGTGTGTGTATGTTTGTGTGTCTGTGTTTGTCCCCACAACGTCGCTTGACAACCGATGCTGGTGTGTTTACGTCGCCGTAACTTAGCGGTTCGGCAAAAGAGACCGATAGAATAAGTACTAGGCTTTCAAAGAAGAAGTCCTGGGGGCGATTTTCTCGACTAAAGGCGGTGCTCCAGCATGGCCACAGTCAAATGACTGAAACAAGTAAAAGGTAAAAGAGTAAAAGAGTAATTTTACTAATAAAATTGGTATTGGAACTCGTAAGAAAGTCATTCACTGAATTTTTTATAATTTTTATAATTAAAATGAAGTCTCTTTCTCCCTGTCTCTCTCCCCCTTTTCTTTCTTATTCTTTCTTGTCCTTCTTCTTGTCTTTCTCTCTTTCTTCCTTTCTCCAAAAAATAAAATTCACATCTTGATATACCCTCCAGCCTTCATCAAGTGTCTTGGGCAAAATTTCGAAACTGGGTTCTCCAAGACACCTGAAGAAGTTTGGAGTGTATATCAGTCGTAACGTTGTGTTAACAACGAACAAGATGAGGACAAATATCCGTCGAATGTAAATAATGTACATAATTCCTCATCTCTTAAATATAGAACTCTATTTTTGAAGTGTTATTTATAAGAACTGTATTATGACATCACAACGATTTCAATACTCTACAGTTTGATTTCAGTCTCACTGCGTGGTATCTTCGGTGTGTATTGGCTTGAAGCTATAGTTCTACTATAGTTTCAGGCCAACCAAAGTCTCCTGAGTGGATTTGGTAGGCGGAAACTGAAAGAAGTCCGTCTTATATATGTGTAACTTTGTCTGCGTTTGTCCTCCACCACCGCTTGACAACTGGTATTAGAGCGTTTACGCTCTCCGTGCTTCGGTAAAAAAAAAAAACCGATAGAATAAGTACTGTGGCCGATTCGTTCGCCTAAAATTCTTCAAGACGGTGCCCCGACATGACCGCAGGCTAATGACTGAAACAAATAAGAGAGAAAAATATTTTTCCAGTAACTTAGTTGAAGTAGAAGAATAATTTGAGTGTTTTCTCAAGTTTATTGACAATTCAGAAAACCCTGTCAAAAGTAATTACAAACTTCTTACTCAAGATATCTCATGAAGAGGCCTTTTTTATTCGCACACTTTCCCCCCACAGTACTATAGAGCAGTGTAAGGAACTGTAGCTTTATAATATTGGTGAATCATCGCTTATAGGAACAATACTATAACAGACAGAAATCACAGCACAAATGTTCTTACTGTGACTCCTAGCAGAAAATTTCTACGAATTTTGCTATCATTATTTTCACTTTTTCAAAATTGTTTCTTGTCTGATTGAAAAACCAGTCCCAGATTCTCAAGTAACTTGCTGTATTGATTATTTTGGGGATGTAATTAAAGGTTTGGTATAAATATAATAACAATTATGACATCAGAATGATTACATTATGTCATTATTCAAAGCTCGTTTTCAACTTTAAAACCTTACCATCTGGCAGACCTTATCAGGAACTCGAAGATTTCTTTTCACGAAAATAGAAAACCGAACTTCTTTAGTACTATAGCTAAAATCTCATGAGATCTATCACTCACTTATCCAGAAGATGTTACTCTCCTCAATGTATGTATCCTTTTTTTGTATTTTAATATATAGTGCTTTTGTTTTTATTCAGATTTCTGTTAAGATAAATCTATCCTTACGACATGAGATTTCAGTAATATAATTATATTCTGTATTTTTTGGGCACAGTTTACTTTCTATTCCTTTAACGGTGTTTATATATTATTACATATATAGAGAGGAATCAAGTTTAACACAATCGTTAAATTTTATACAAATGTTTAAACTATTTGTAGACGCGAGAAAGTTTTCAACCACAATGCGTTCTGATTAATAAACTGAAAAATCTATTATGTACTAAGAAACAACTATATCATAAATCAGTAGAAATGCCACAAAATATATTAGTCTGATAGGATCTATCACTCACTAATCCAGAAGATGTTACTATCCTCGGTGTTGGTATCTTTTTCTGATAGGAGTCGCGACATGAACATTTATGCTGTGACTCTTGTCTGTTATAGTATTGTTCCTGTAAACGATGATTCAATAATACTATAAAACAACAATTCTATAGTAATGTGGGGGGAGGGGGTACGAATAAAACTTTGTACAAAAGGTAAAGGATTCAATTGAGGAAGTTGTGTTTTTTATTCAGGTTATTTTATTCTCGACATTTAGAGTTGCCAAATATCAATTGATATTCCTAATACAAATATATTTTGTGGTATTTCTAGTGATTTAGTAGGAGTTCCAATCTTTATGATATAGGTTTTTCTCAGTACATAATAGATTTTTCAGTTTATAAATCATAACGCATTGTGGTTGAAATATTTCTCGCATCTAAAATATTTCAAGATCTTAGAGGAGAGAAACAAGTTGTAGTCACTTGAAATCCTTTGGTTCATCATACTAAAACTGTTCAGCGGCATGAACTTGCCTTTTCTGGTACCGAGCTGCAAGTTTACCTGGTTAATCTTCCCTCATATCACTGTCTCAAATTCTTTTAGTGTGGTCTCGAACATCTTGATTTCCGTGATGTCCAACATTGTTGAGATATGATCATTCGCGTGTGCCGAAATGGCTGTCCACATCACGCTTCATACAGGATGTCTCTTAACACTTTCAGCTTTCACAGAAGTTACTCAGGACTCAGTACACGTAGAAGGGATAAAAGAGGACATGTATGAGGGATTAAGTATATAACACACCTATTCTACCCGCTAATCCCACACAGTGTCATCGCAATACCACTTCCACTACTACTAATTGACGAGACGTTCTCAACAACACTTCTAGATGCCTGGAGAATTCAGTCCACTCTTACCTAGTCAGAGTATAGATGGTCTGTAATCTGGAAGTACCGCTTTCATTAATGTTTAAGTCCAGCACTACCGATTCACCGGCTAAATGTTGGAAGGTAATCCGTCTCTTGAGACACAAGCCTTGCCGAAATAACACTGCCATCCTACCCCATCTTCAGCGCGAGAATGTCCGTCCTGATAATTCCCGGTAATCCTCGTTTCACTGATGGTTTCCATATTTATATCCGGAGATCTAAGTTCTTGAAGCAAGTAACTCTAAACTGATATCAAGTTATTCACATTTATACATCGTAGTCTGAGCAGAGGAAAGACACCCCACTCATCTTGGTCATGGAGAAGTGCGGGCAATTCGGTAGTTTGTTATTGGATTTGTGGGAGATTAGTTTATCTAACTCCACCACAGCCTTTGTTCATATTCTTCGATTATGTTGTGACTTGTACTTACTGTTGTTTCTATTTACAATGGTAAAATTGATGGAATTTGTCGTACGTATATTTAGTCGTTGCTTGGCTTTTGCTGGATCTTTATTTTTGTTGTGAAAGACCCCTGATCACAGGTTAGGTCACCTTTCGTTAAACTTGCTTTTGAACGCTAACCATGGGTCTACGTCTTCTCCAATGTCTATTATTGTGACTTATGTTTCTTTGATCCATGTAAGTAAAAAAGAAAAGTTCCTTCCCGGGTGATATAGATTCATAAAGGCCTGTTTCCCGGTTTCCGTGGTGTATACATTTCCCCTTGGACGAGACGCTGGTCAGTCGCAGGACTACTAATCTTTGCCAGAAGAGTGGGCTGGAGTAACGTGAAATGAAAATGTACACACGCTCTACATGAAGGGAGGTAAGAGTGGACGTGGTCTGATTAGCGTACGGGAGTGCATCAACAGTTAAATAAGAAACATGGTAGAATATTTGGTAAACAGCAAAGAAGTACTGCTACAGTATGCTGCTAGTGCAGAAGGAGCTAACAAAAGTGGACTTGAGAGTGCTCATGAATTCCAAACAAGAACAGCCAACGAGAGAGAAGAAACCCTACTCCGTATGGAATTACATGGTCAGTTCCACCGTGAAACCAACAAATTAAAAGACCAGGGAGCGTCATGGAGGTAGCTCAACAAGGGTGACCTAAAAAAGAATACTGAAAGCCTAATCATCGCTGCCCAGGTCCAGGCATTGAATACCAACTCAGTGAAAAAGAATATATACGACACAAGTGCATCGGACCTGTGAATGTGTGGGAAGAGGGTCGAATGTGTGACTCACATTGTTATTGCTTGTGAAAGTCTTGCGCAGAATGAGTACAAGTGTAGAAACAACAAAGTAGCCCAAAACCTTCACTGGCTACTATGCCGTAAGTATGGATATGAGGTTACGGGTGCTTGATACCAACATACACCGGAAAAGGTAGTGGACGAAAAGGGGAAGGCAAAAATCCTCTGGGACTTTGATTACCAGACAGAAAAAGTGTTAGAGCACCGAAGGCCGGATATAGTAACCTTTAGGAGGGACAAACAAGAATGCCTAATAATCGACGTAGCAGTGCCAGGAGATCAATATATCATCATGAAAGAAAAAGTTGATAAATATGGTGACCTGAGAATTGAGATCGCTAAGATGTGGCAGCTACGAGAGTAGTCGAACATAAAGGTTATACTTGTTGTCATCGGAGCATATTTCAACTAGCCTAAATTCTGCATATATATGTATGCAGAAATTAGGTTAGTTGAAATATGTTTGTCACATATTTCAACTGCTAAAGGCAAATACACTGCAGTTACCGTGGAGAAAAAAATCTCTCTTAAGGTAAAAAGGTGTGAAAACACCCAGTTTGTTCAGTGTCACTGTCTCTCTGGAATCTCAGACATCGATGCCTTTAGCAGTTGAAATATGTGACAAACATATATCTCAACCAACTTAAATTCTGCTCATACTTAACACTGCTTTGCGTCTATGCTCCGCTTATATGTATATATACACTGGCCAAATAAGCTTAAGACCGATGATGTCAGTTCTATTCCTTCATTAGTTTATTTTTAACAAAAATGTTAAGGTTGATGGGAGACTGAACAGTGTAGGCTATCTGCAATTAGCAATTGAAGATGTGCTGACATATTTAAATAATCAGACGCCACCGGGATCTATTTTCCAGCAGGACAAATTGCGCCGTTCAAAAGGTTAGGAAAGTTCTGCAATGTTTTGAACTCAATAGTATGGTGGTTATTGAGTGGCCTCCGCAGTGCCCGGATTTGAATCTGATAGAAAATTTATGGAATTATTTTTAGAGTTCATGCTAAGAAAAAAATGCAACAACAAATTTGTCCCAATTAAATAATTTTATTGAAGAAGTATGGCAGAACATTCCAAGTGAGTTTTGTGCTCATTTGTCGAACTCCATGTCCCTCCGTTGAAAGGCTGTAATTGAAAATAATGGCTATAGAACTAAATACTACTAACAAATATATATTTGTTCTTTGATCATTTGTGCCGTAGATTTTCAATTTAAACAAAATAATTTTGGTACAGTCTTCAACTTATTTTGCGGACAATTTCTAATCATTTGAATTAATTACGCATTAAAATTATTTGAAAGTTAGATATATATATATATAACGCCTATATCATTCGAAAGAGAAAAAAAATTTTACACTGTAAAAAATAAAATAGTTTTATAGTTTAGTTAAAATATATTAATGAAGGAATAGAACTGTCATCATCGGTCTTAAACTTATTTTGGCAAGTGTGTTACATATACATTTATATATATTCACGAATATATGGTTTATATATTATCTCTTCTTAAGTTTTGATTGATGTTTGACCATTTAATATCCCAAATGTATCTACACAAATATTTATCCATAAAAAAATTTGAATTATTATTCTGCCCTTTTTTTTATAGATATATTATTTGTTAGCCATTCAGAAACGCACAATATCTATTAACTTCACTTGAAAACATTTGTTATTTGTAATATAGCGATATTGTGTAATATTGTCAGTGATCAGGTCGCAGTTCACGCAGCGAAAATTTTGACAGCATATAACAAATAATAACAAACGCTCTCTGTGTGTTTTGAATGGATAATATTTGTCTTGCATACTGTAACTGTTTTAGCCTCAACACACGGTGTCAGATGAAATTACTTGCCCAGTAAGGACATGTCCGAAATATGTTTTTCTTATATAAATCTTAGTAGACTTAATCTTTCAGGGTAAAATTTAACATTTCATTTCAAATAACTTTTTGAACTAAAATATCTAAAATATTTATGCACCACTGATTTCTATCTTTCCAGGAAATAAACCAAAAAGTTGTCTTCAAACTTTGAAGCGATATTCCCAAGAAGGTGAAAAAAAATGGATCAAAATAAAAGCCTCAACGAATGTGTTATTATTGTAAAAAAAATGAATGCTGATATGGTGGATGCTTATCTTCCTGTAATAATGTTTCTAATAATTTCTATGGTAATTGGAGCAATTGGAAATTTCTTTGTAACCTATATATATTATCTAAAGTTTCATAGAAACGCTACAAAATTATTTATTGTAACACTTTCATTATGCGATCTTCTAACTTGCATAATATGTATTCCTATGGAACTTGCCGTCCTATATTATTCCTACATTTTTGACAGTGATGTTGCATGTCGTGTGATACGCTTTTGTGTTTGTCTAGCAACAGTTACTTCTGGTATGATTGTATTCATTATAGCACTCGATAGATACTTGCTTATATCTAGGCCTCGTGCAAAAAAAATTACCGTTGTCAAAGCAAAGAAAATTCTGAAATATTTAATCTTATTTTCCTTAATTTCGAGTACACCAACACTTGTTTTGTACGGCATACATTTCAGAATGGTCGGACAATGTGAAAATATAGGAACAGATTGTACCATTTCTTCACAAGTAGCTGACACACCCTATCCTTTAATCTATCATCTTATCCTGGGAGCCCTTTGTTATTCGTTGTATACTTTTATCCTAGTAATATACTTAATGATTGGAAAGAGTGTTTGGAGAGCTGTCACACTAAAGAGTTTAAAAAAAATTAATTTTATTGACTCTTCAATCACAACTGACACCTCTACTCAAAACCCAAACCAAAGCCAAAGCCGAAGCCAAAGCCGAAGCCGAAGCCGAAGCCAAAGTGAAGACAAGGGTACTGAAGTGAGTCCAGTGCAGCACTCGGTCTCTTTTATGAATGTTGAAAAATCGTCAATAAATCCAACTAGGGCCAGTTTAATTTCGATGAGCATTACTTTCGTCTGGCTGATAACTTATATACCACATTTCGTTATCGCATTCATAAAAATGACTACTACGATTTTTGTCAATAATCCAAGTATTAAACACCGCGTCATTTACAGAGCGTTAGTGTATTCTTTTTATCTCAGCTCTGCTATTAACCCACTTATTTATGGACTTTTCTCTAGAAAGTTTCGAAATGAACTAAGCTTACTACTTGGTAAGGTTTTCTCACGAGGTACGAAATAAAATATGAAATGTTAAATTCATCTCTTTTATAATCATTTATTACAAGTGGTACATGTTTTCTTTAATGCAGCTACACATTCTTAATCTAAAATATTCAAACAAGTAATTGTTCTTTCAAACAACTGCTATTCATGATTCGTTCAAATGAAACAATTTCTGGCGTAGGAGTGGCTGTGTGGTAAGTAGCTTGCTTACCTTACTACAGGAGAGTTCTTACTACTTGAAAGTTACGTCTTTCGTCGTGAAATATTGAACTTTTGAAGCTCGACTACAGGTAGGCGTTTGTTGTATTTTTTGGGAGGGGGCTTAGTGGAGTTTGTTGCCCTGTATTTAATAATTTTTGGTGAGCAACAGTCTCCACTCTGCTCCAGACATTTGCCTACCTGTGGTCGCGCGTAAAGACTCACTTTGCTGTGAGAATTGTGTTTTTGAGGAGGCGTATTTCCTCCGCAAAAATTTGTTTTATGAAAATTGTCTTTGTGTTACTTTGTTCGTGAAACAATGCTACTTATGGAATAGCGCCAACCAACCGAAGGTTCTCTACTGACTGCAGCAAAGATGAAAGTGGGCATGGGATCCTGCCAATACGACAACCAAAACATCAACAACTATAAGGGCTACAACAGTAACAACAAAAACACAATAAACAACAACCACAACGATAAGACTGCAGCAACACCGGATCTTTACCTTTTGACCGACAGATTTAAAAAATAATTTTTTGTAACTAAACACTTCCAAACTTCGGACACTGGTAGAATGTGTCATATAAAACATCTTTTACTCTTAGCGTTTTTGAGAAAAGCTTATATTTAAGAAGTTACTTCACGTTTGATCTTGATTGGTTGCATTTACCGAAATACTCCAACTTTAACGTGAAATAACTTCCTAAATATAAGCTTTTCTCAAAAACGCTAAGAGTAAAAGATGTTTTATATGACACATTCTACCAGTGTCTGAAGTTTGAAGGTGTTTAGTTACAAAAAATATTTTTTAAATCTGTCGGTCAAAAGGTAAAGATCCGCAACAACTTCAGTAGCAGAATACGAATAAAAAACTACTGAAGTAGTAGCATCGATGAAAAAACCAAAAAAAAACCAAAAAAAAACACCTACAACAGCAGCGACAACAATCGCAAGATCGTGGTTTCAATTCCCGGATCGGGTGGTTGGTTTTGTTCTTTAACAAAACACTTCATTTCACATTGTTCCAGTTCACTCAACTGTGAATAAGTAACCCTGCAATGAACCGGAACACTCTTCAGGAGAAATGTTGCGGTCTCGGTCATTTATACGCCATGGAAACCGATTATTAAGCCCTATGGGTGTTAGGACGCGAGACAGTAGTTACACAAGAGACCTCTTAGCAATACCATCACCATCACAGAAAAATAATCACAAACACACGGATAGTTATGGATCCACCTCAACTACTTCTGTGTTGCCTTGTTCAGGGATCTCGTCAAGTGACGAAGGTGAAGCGAGAAGTCAAACTGATAAAGTCTGCGACAGGGAGAAGAGACATCGAGAGGAAACCAACTGCACCATTATGAAATCAGGGTTACACACAGTCACAAACCCCATCTTTCAATAGCCGAAACAACAATAAAAACAAGAACAACAACATCAACTAAAAGAAACTCCAACCAAAAATGGCGGCGAGCTGGCAGAAACGTTAGCACGCCGGGAGAAATGCTTTGCGGTATTTCGTCTGCCGTTACGTTCTGAGTTCAAATTCCGCTGAGGTCGACTTTGCCTTTCATCCTTTCGGGGTCGATTAAATAAGTACCAGTTACGCACTGGCGTCGATGTAATCGACTTAATCCGTGTATCTGTCCTTGTTTGTCCCCTCTGTGTTTAGCCCCTTGTGGGGAGTAAAGAAATAGGTATTTCATCTGCCGCTACGTTCTGAGTTCAAATTCCACCTAGGTCGGCTTTGCCTTTCATCCTTTCGGGGTCGATTAAATAAGTACCAGTTACGCACTGGGGTCGATATGATCGACTTAATCCATTTGTCTGTCCTCTCTTACTTTAGCCCCTTGTGGGTAGTAAAGAAATAGGAAGAAGTAACGAACAACAAAATGCATGCGGCCAACGATGTCAGCTTCTCTGTCAGAAGAGAGGAAATTGAAGTAGCCTGTCATTCATGTACCCGGAAGCTTCGTTAATCAGGAGAGCGGAATAGATCAGGGCACGAAAACAAAGACTGAAATATCTCAGTTGTCTTCAGGATGCTCCGAACCATTTGGAAATCATGGACCTAGTCAAGAGACACAAAATTCAGGATCTTAAACAGGATCGTAAAAACGAGTCTACTGCACGTGCGTTAAACATGGCCTGTCACAAAGTTAAATTTCATAAAGCAAACATTTTCTGGATCCAAAAATAACTTAAATTCTCTTATGTTTATCACCAATGCAAACGTTGATATAACAGATATCAAATTACTTACTCAAGAAATAACAGACATGGACAACTTGTTCAAGAAACTTCAAAAGTTCACAAATGAAAAAGTACTATAAACCAGCTTTGGGAAAGAGTGGTTTCCAATATTTTTTAAGTGTTGCTTACAGGGATAAGCGTATGAAGGATTGGAATTATAGCATAAGCTTCCTTGTCGCAACACCTAACTGAACATTTCTGCGAATGTTGCTATTTTCAGTGTTTCAAAATGTTTTCTAAAGTAACATAATAATCCCAAATTCTCAGACAATAATAATGATTATGACATCACAATGAGGTAAATACAGGTCATTATTCAAGTCACAATTTGTATTTCAATGAATCAATCTGAAAGACATGGCATTCATCGCAGCAGTTTTCAGATGGAAGTTCTATAAAGCCACCGAATATCAAGTAAATATCTTTAACATAATTATATTCACTATAATCACTGAAACTAAACTGATCAACTATAACACTTAATAGTCCAGAGAAACTGTTGTCATAATAATTCTGCTTGTCACTCCATTATTTAGCCCGTCTGTAACGCTTCCATTTGATTGGTTAGGGGGGGGGGGAGAACGGGAGGGGGGGTAGAGAGGGCCTCGAGGGGACGAATGAGAGAGGGGAGGCGAGGGAGAGATGGTGGTGAGTGAAATGTGCAATTCTTTTTTTTAACTAAGAGTTTTCCCTCTGTTACTTAGTCCGTCTGTAACACTTTCATGTGATTAGTTGAAGGGAAAGGCGGAAAGCGAAAGAGAAATGATAGAGAAAAAGAGGGTAAGGTAAAGAGTGTGAGAGAAAGAGAGAGAGTTCTGTGTATTAAGTCTATAAAATTGTGCATAAAATATATAAAGTGTATATATAACATGCACAGTCATCTTCGTGTTCCAATTTCCTTCACTTTTCAAGGATTAGCAGATGAGCGACTCTCTTTTGATACGGACACAACACAGGTTTCTGAATAAAGTTTTCAGAAATAATCCAGTAAGTTTATATCCGTGAAATATTCACGAATCCCGCTAGGTTAACATTTTCTACTATCTTAATATGAATGTTACGGAGGCGCACGCGTGGCTTAGTGGTTAAGGATGTTGCACACATGATTGGAAGATTGTGGTTTCAGTTCTTAGACAAGTTGATATGTTGTGTTCCTGAGCAAAACACACCATTTCACGGCAATCCAGTCCATTCAGCTGGCAAAAATGAGTAATCCTACGACGGACCGGCGTCTCACCCATGATGGTGGAGGAGTACGTACACCACAGAATCCCGGAAATCGAAATTATGAGCTCATTCCTCGCGAAATGCCTTTGATATATATATATATATATATATATATATATATATATATATATATATAATTAGTGAATGGAAGAAATGGAGTTGAACGAAGATTGTACAGAATTCCTTTTATTACATTCTACACATGTTTCAAAGGCCACAATTTTCCAAATTCTGATTAAATAAGTGTTTTTTCTGCTGTGATTTTTGCTACCCAGGTATCGGTTAAACTTTTGATTAATCCGTAACAAGATAATTCATCTTTCCATTTCAACAAATATATATATATATATATATATATATATATATATATATATATTATATATATATATATTTAATATGAATACATTTCTTTTCTCTTCCAGGTCTCTGTTATGCTAGTTCTTTCCAACTTTTATGAAATGAATCCAAAATATTATGAAAACAATTTTATTCATAAAAGGGAACTGGTTATTAGAGCCTGTGTTATCGTTGTAAAAACACGAAAGTACGCAATCGACCAAAAGATATTTTTCTACTTCTTTTATTTTATTCTGAAAAACATGAGTTGCCATATAGCTATCGTTTAGAGATGCCAGCTTAAAGAATGCCACAGTGCTGAAATATGCAGATGACATCAAGCTGTACCTCGAAATAAAGAGGTCAGATCCTGTACACTATAGATCTCTATTGCAATCAGACCTGGACACAATGCAGCAGTGGATCATGGACTGGCAACTCAAGCTGGTTGTGGACAAATGTACCACCATGCATTTTGGGAGGAAAAACCCAGCGTCTACTTACTCCCTCCACAACACTAATCTCAAAAAGTCTTCTTGTGAGCGTGACCTGGGCGTTATTGTCGACAGCGATTTGCGTTGGACAAGGCTGAGGGTGTCTTCGCATCACTCACCAAGCCCTTTGTGAGCCGCTCTCCAGCTAGCTATCTGCGGTTTTATATAGCTATGGTACGACCTCACCTGGAATTTGCATCACCGGTCTGGAACCCCTATCTTGCCCAGGATATTAATCGTCTGGAAGCCGTTCAGCCACGTGCAACCAAGAGAATACCCTCCATCAGGCATTTGCCATATTCTGAACGCCTTACTTCCCTGGGCATGGACACATTGAAACACCGACGTCTGGCAGCTGACTTGGCAGACACCCATAAAATTATTAACCATCTTACAAACAATAACTCTGAGCACCTTTTCAAACTCCACCTGTCTAACACCCGTGGTCATATTTACAAAGTCAGAAAACAGCACAGCTCCCATGACTTTCGGAAACATTTTTTCACGCTGAGAGTTGCTGAAGCATGGAACAAACTGCCGACATCAGTTGTTAGTTGTCGGAGCACTGCATCCTTCAAAACTTCCATGCTTCCTGAGATTCGCCAACAATGACCTAATTTTCTCCCCTCCATACACACGCAAGCACGTATCTGACTCGTACACTGTTCGCTTTCCAGACGTTTGTACATTACTGCATATACTTTATACGCACTTTTGACAAGTTGTGGTGCACCTGAGCACTGTATACAATAATTTCATTATTATATTATTATTATATCTGTTATTGTATTATTATTATTATTATTATTATTATTATTATTATTATTATTATTATTATTATTATTATTATTATCATTATCATTATTATCATTATCATTATTATCATTATCATTATTATTATTATTTATTATTATTATTATTATTATTATTATTATATTATTATTATTATATTATTATTATTATTATTATCATTATCATATTATTATCATTATCATTATTATTATTATTATTATTATTATCATTATTATTTTTTTAATTATTATTATTATTATTATTATTATTATTATTATTATTATTATTATTATTATTATTATTATTATTATTCATCTTTTCTAATGAGTTAGTGGGAGTTTCGCTATTTTTTAATGTAAATTTTATGTCAGTACAAAATAAGGTTTTCGTCTGTTCGTAATTTTTTTTAATGCTTGGAAGAAGCTATTTTGCTATGTTCAATAGTAGAGGTTGTTAAATAAACCACATTGTAGGCTGCATCTATTAAACTATATAGCTACTGTTGCTTTTGCTGTCTCTGCTGCTGCTTTTGCAATCTCTGCTGCTGTTGGTGTTGTGGTTGCTGTTTTTGCTGCTGCTGTGTGTATGTCTGTAGCATTTGAGAAGGCGTCTTATGTTCGTCCTCTTCTGTGGACAGAAAACTCTTAGTTGGTTTGCGGTACCATATATGTGGCACCTCGATCTTCTTTTTTCATTATCACAAGCAAATGGGAACTATTTCGCAGTTCGATCAAATCGGAGATCGATTGGAAACTTTTCCGAGCCCTCTGAATGGATCCCCATTTCCATCTGTTTGCTTGATTGATTACGTAATATTTTTAGAGTATTATGAAGAGTACGCAAGTATATATATAAAATGCAGTAAGTCATACAAGGTGAAAGAAAAGAAGATAGACTACGTTGTGGTGAGTGAAATTCAGAAGTCTCTCAAGCCTATATGGCATCTGGTAAAATACGTAAACATAGGTAAACGGTATGCAACTGCCGAAGTAAGAATGGAGTCAGAAGAGGCAGTCCGACTCCATTCAGTCGACCCTTTAAAAACCGAAGAGGTGGTACTTCTGTCCATATATGGGCAGAAGAACGTCAAGAGTTACGATAAGTAACATTTCCCCTGAGGTGGACCTAGAGTAGCTCATCGCAGCAGTTACTATGGGTCTAGAAGACAAAATATCCGTATAGGAAGCTACCGTGATGGAGCCACGCACCTGGCATGGCTAGGGCCTTCGAATTGTGATGCAAGCCGAGCAGACCACGCTGGAAGAAATAACAGATATTATCGAGGTTGGTGAGACCCGACTGGTAGTCGTGGTAGAGGGTCTCAAACCTCGATGCTTCCAGTGTGATGAAAAGGGCCACCTCAGGACGGACTGCAAGGCTAATGAAACCGAGAAAGCAAAGGATGTAGAAGAGAATGCAGCGACACCGGCGGAACAAACACCTGTACCAGATGAAAATGCAGGCGAGGGTGGGAACTGGTAAAGCACGAGAAAAATGAATCCACCCACCCCTGAAAAGTAAAAGGGAAAAAATAATAACTGAATCGAGACAATTTTAAAAACCAAGAAAGAGAGAAGAAAATTGCTACATGGCTTGTTGCAGTTTATGCACCTAATTCAAGTCAGACTGATTATGACCTTGATTTGGAGAAGTTTCTAGACACGTCACGTTCACTAGTTGTGTTAGGATACTTTAAAACTATTCTCGATGCGCGCGTGGATAGTGTTGGCTCGAATCCTAATAGAAAACCGAACATAGGCTTCCGGAATCTACTAAGTCACTTAGTAGATCCCTACAGACTAGAATTCCCGAACGCTCCATTGTGGACATGGTCAAATAGCGACGGGTATTCTAGGTCTTACATAGATAGCATATTTATTAGAAAATTTGATAAAGAAATAGTTACGCGTCCACAATTCCACTTGGTCAGTTACAGTGACCACAAGTTGGTAACTTGCAAACTGAACCTAGATAAGATATATAGTAAGGGTTCCGGCTACTGAAAACTCAATAAGTCACTTTTGGCGATTGAGGAGTACAGGAGCCGGATTAAGTTACTAATAGAGAGGGTGTTAACCGTTTCCATTATCAACAACAAATGGTGGTAGCCCCTCAAACAGCCATTAAATTCGAATCTATTATATATAGCATAGGATTAGTGGCTAGAGAGCGTAAGGAAGAAAATGAATTAGTTAAGACCCTAGAGGAAGCCATGACATCTGGCGACGCATCCCAGGTGAAGTGACTGGAATTAAACCAGTACCTCAAAGCTAAACACACGGGGTGTATCGTCAGAGCTTGACTTCGTGCAATGGGGTGCGAGGGAATCAAGGCCGCTAGATGGGCACGGGTTGTAGAAGCTCAACGTGGAAATGATTCCATAATTCGATCTGTGGTGAATGCGCAAGGGGATTTGATAAACGAACCCGTGGAGATGTGTCCGACCTTTCAGGAACACTTCGCCCAGCTTTTCGGGGGAGGGGAGGGGCCGGATTGCAGGATGGACCTTACGAACTTCCTCGCCGGCCTGACCCGTCTCTCAGGGTAGAATGCGGAGAGCTGTGAAGGGTCGATCACACCTGAGGAAGTTATTGAGACCATAGCGGACTGCGGCGGTGGTAAGGCACCGGGTCTCGATGGTCATGCCAGACTTGTTTGGGAACATACTGGCTAGCGTTTATGCGAATTGGCAGCAGAATGGGCTTATCCCCAGATCTGTACTCCGGGGAGTTGTGACGCTGGTCAGGAAGGACCTGGACAAGGTGGATAATATAGATAATTTCAGGCCCATCACTTTGCTGAACGCAGAGATGAAGATTTTGGCCAAAGTGTTAGCAAAAAGATTGACCCGTGCCGCGGATGGCTTGATCGGAGGGGCACAAACCTGTGTAGTCCCCGGCAGAACCATCCAGGATAATCTTCATCTTATACGCTGCCAGGTGTATAAGATTTGTATTTCAAAGGTCCAGCCTTGTTACAATATGTGGCACGCTGAATCTCCCTGAGAACTTCGTTCAGAGTACGTGTGTTTCTAGAGTACTCTACCGCTTGCACGTTAATTTCACGAGCAGGCTGTTCCGTTGATCGGATCAACCATAACCGACGGAATGTCAGTCTGTTTGAATAAATCTCATGGCACAAGAGTTTCAATGCTTATTTTTCGATTCTAAAATTTCGTTGAATCGCGTTGCTACAATTCGTGGCACCATGTCAGCTACAGAATGTCAATACAACTTTAATCACTATACGTGAGATTCAGGAATGTTAAAACCGTTTCAAAACAATAGGTATGTTTTTCTCAATAACTTTAATAAGTAGTAATAGTTGTCAGTGAATATGGAATAACTAAATAATATGCACTAAAATTAAAAGGAACACCAGAACCATATGACAATACCATAGATAATCGTTTTAGAAAATGACTTCAGTGATTTCTTTTTAGAATTAAAGGCAATTTTTCCCTGGTGTGTACGGTGTGGTAGCTTGTATGCCCTCACTAACGCCGAGAACTATAACAGAGGAGCAAAAGCTCCTGGTAGGGCCTCACATACATGACAACTGAAAGGACAGAGACCATGTTAACATAAGATACCACCATTCCCAAGAGGTTAAAATGGGCTTCCATAGGGTCAACACCCTTACAAAGAAAAACATCAAAGTTATAGAAGCATCGATGACAAATCAAAACCAACAAGATGAAGAAGAAAGCCTTCCTTCGGGTAAACATGACGTGTCAGGCCCAAACCTGAAACCTGCAAGGGAAGCGGAAAAAAGAACGCCCTCATAATAGCTGAAGGCGGGATGCTGAGGCAGAGCTGAAAAAGCAGGAATCCAACTGGAGAGAAACAGAAAAGACAGCCCAGGGTCGAGACCAGTAGAGAAAAATTACTGAATGTCCTGTGTTACATAGAGAGCGAAGAGCTTAAGTAAAGTATGTGATGTATACAAAAGTAACTGGTAGCGAATTTACTGCTGAATCTGATATGTCTACCTAATACGCTAAGGACTCGACTGTTGTTTTATGCATCGATATAAGATACATAAGATAGTAGGTTTTGATTTAAAGAAAATTTGGTTGCTATTTTAGATATTCACGCCCACGCCCATATCACGCTGGACGCTCAGGTTCGCGTCTGATATTACTGAAGTTAAGCAAAACGAGCCTAGTCAGTATTTAGATGGGTGATGGGGAAACGCAGGTGCCGTAAGCATCTCACTTTTGGCGCAGACATGGCTGTGTGGTGAGAAACTTGCTTTCCAATCACATGGTTCCGGGTTCAGTTCCACTGCGTGGTACATTGGGCAAGTGTCTTAACTACAACCTAGGGCCGACCAAAGCTTTATGAGTGGATTTGGTAGATGGAAACTGAAAGAAGTCTGTCGTATATATATATATATATATCTATATATACACACACACACACACATACACACACACACACACATACACACACACACACACACACACACACACACACATATATATATACACACACACACGCACAATACATATATGTGTGTGGAGGCGCAATGGCCCAGTGGTTAGGGCAGCGGACTCGCGGTCGTAGGATCGCGGTTTCGATTCCCAGACCGGGCGTTATGAGTGTTTATTGAGCGAAAACATCTAAAGCTCCACGAGGCTCCGGCAGGGATGGTGGTGATCCCTGCTGTACTCTTTCACCACAACTTTCTCTCACTCTTACTTCCTGTTTCTGTTGTACCTGTATTTCAAAGGGCCGGCCTTGTCACTCTCTGTGTCACGCTGAATATCCCCGAGAATTACGTTACGGGTACACGTGTCTGTGGAGTGCTCAGCCACTTACACGTTAATTTCACGAGCAGGCTGTTCCGTTGATCGGATCAACCGGAACCCTCATCGTCGTAACCGACGGAGTGCTTCCACCATATGTGTGTATGTGCTTGTATGTGTGTGTATGTGTGTGTGTGTGTGTGCGTATGAGTGTGTGTGTCTTTGTGTCTGTTTGTCGCCCATCACCGCTTGGCAACCGGTGGTCATGTGTTTACGTCACCGTAAATTAGTGTTTCAGCAAAAGCGATCGATAGAATAAGTACCAGGCATATACAAATAAGCACTGGGGTTGATTCATTTGACTAAAGTCGGTGTCCCAGTATGGCCGCAGTCTAAATACTGAAACAAGCAAAAAGGTAAAAGATGAAAGGTCCTATGTGGAAGCATTGTCATTGGCTGAGATATAGGGGTGTGACATTAAGGAAGATTGGCTACCATTTCTGTCAGGTGTAGCTATAATTTTTATGCCTTGGCTCTCTCTCACAAACACCCCCTCACACATGATGCTGGTTGTCTACTCGTTAGACGAGCATACTGATTGCTGCCCGTGCAAAGGTTTAAGGCGAGTGTCGCTTACACAACACAACGACTCTCACAAGCTATACCAAGAAGCCCAGAGACGAACAAAACCGGCTCCACAGAGTTAGCATTCTCCTAGGTTAGTGGTTCCCAAAATGGTTATCTACTGTTGAGCATAGGATGCGAACGAACACGTTTAAAAAAATACGAAGAGTATCCTGGAAAGAGGTCGAGAAATTTGAGTTTTTGAAAGAAATATGTAGTGTAAGGGCTAATATTGGAGAGAAATCCTTCGATATTTGGAAAGAGAAATTAAAATTAGCCATGGATTTGGATCTATCATTTGGCATAAAAGGAATTATGGTATGTAATGTGCATTGATAAGTTATGAAAATCCTTAGGCCCGAGAATCGGACCAAATGCTTGCAATAGACTCTGCTAAATGCGCTCAACGGCAGAATGATTCTGTTAAATCGGGCAGCGTGGTACGTCTACACTCCCCTAATGTGGTCCTTTATGCATGCATACATAGATACATACATACTGTAGGGTTTGAGATAAGGGGTATTTGGTTGTTATTTCTGATAGCTTTAGTGATCAGTAGTTCTAGAAACATATTGTGTTTCGGGTCTGTCTATATTAAGGGAGCCTTCCTTAGTCCAGTCTAGTGTTGCACAGTCCCATGCTATGTCTGGTTCGGTATGGAACACTCGGAGGATAGCATATAACACATGTTGTTTGGAATGAAGTGTAACACTTAAATCATTTCATGTGGAGTAATGTAAAATACACTCAAAACTTTTTGGTCGTAAACTGGAGTATATGTCAAAATAAATTGTTGTTCGGTTTGCTTCGATATCTCCGAAGATATAGGCTAGGAGTTTTTTAAAGTTCCGTAGTTCAGTGTTCCCTTTTAGCGTTTTGAAAATAAATGTTTTAATCATACAGAGCGGTCAGTGGTTTGTTATTCATATTCTGTTACACTGTCCCCTCAGACACATGATTCCTTTTAGATACATGCGTGAACTTGTGACCCGATGTTATATGTCTATGGAAATTAGGTGGGACTTACATAATGATTTCAAATTTTAGCACAAGGTCACCAATTGTAGGAGACGGGGTTAGTCAATTAAATCGACTCCGTTACGTGACTGCTACTTCATTTTATCGATCCTGAAAAGATGAAAAGCATTTAAATTCAGAACGTAAAGAGCTGAAAGAAATACCTATTTCTTTACTACCCACAAGGGGCTAAACACAGAGAAGACAAACAAGGAAAGACAAACGGATTAAGTCGATTATATCGACCCCAGTGCGTAACTGGTACTTATTTAATCGACCCCGAAAGGATGAAAGGCAAAGTCGACCTCGGCGGAATTTGAACTCAGAACGTAGAGGCAGCCGAAATACCTATTTCTTTATTACCCACAAGGGGCTAAACACAGAGGGGACAAACAAGGACAGACATAGGTATTAAGTCGATTACATCGACCCCAGTGCGTAACTGGTACTTAATTTATCGACCCCGAAAGGATGAAAGGCAAAGTCGACCTCGGCGGAATTTGAACTCACAACGTAACGCAGACGAAATACCACTAAGCATTTCGCCCGGCGTGCTAACGGTTCTGCCAGCTCGCCGCCTTAGAGTGTCTTATATGATGTAATATAATGTCACATTATTAGTCATATTTGCCGTTAGCTGACTGACTTTTTTGAAAATGTACTTAATTTATAAGCATTCTACTTGGTTTAAGTTAAATATTTTGTTTGTAAGAAATATACGACTCCTCCAAAATACCAGCACTCCATAGCGCCCTCTTGATATTTTCCTCCCCTTTCTGAGCTCATAATGTCCCAAGAGGTGCTACCAATCGGTTTAAGAACCACTGGTTTACATAATAACTACAGTAAAAATTAGGCACTATGAACTGGATTGCTTTTTATTAGCCTTGATTTCTCATCCTCTATAAATCGTGGACATTAAAATAAACAAAATTGTGTTGTGTGTATATTTTTGGTTATTTTCGTACTTTCGTGTTTGTACAAATCAGATTGTACAATTGAGCATTGATTATCGAAAAAAACTTTTATCATTTACCTTCTTATGTCAATCTACTTGAGAATTTTATTTGCGAGAGATAAAGTTTCTCGATGCAGCTTACTGCTGGTAACGTATTAATGTCAAGGACAGTTATAGAAATATATTTATCTCATCGTCCTAAGCACACTCTTTTAATCTCTCTACTTCATTCTCTTTCTTAATCACTAACAAGGCAAAATTTACAATCGGAAATGAAAATATGAGTTTGTTATCATTTTCAGGTAGATCGGTTAAACCATGTTTATTTAGTAGGAAGGGTCAGGTAAACAACTATAGAACAAGCATAGCTTGTCTTCTTTGTAAGGTTTGCAGATCTGAGAAACAGGTCAGAAATTTTTTATGAGGGACTATCAGCCATGACACTTTGAAGTAAATTGTTGAAGAAAACACGAGGTGTAATGTAATTTTCAAAACAATAATAATAATAATAAGGGAAAAAATGCAGAAAAGAATGCAAATAATTTCAGAGACAAGTGCGGAACAGGAAAATGTGGGTAAACAGTAGACATCTAGTACATCTTTAGAAAATTGTACAAAGCTATCCATTTATATCGCACGTGGTATTTTGACAGCTCTTCTCGCCAATGATGTTTACTCTTTTGCTCTCTTTTACTCTTTTACTTGTTTCAGTCATTTGACTGCGGCCATGCTGGAGCACCGCCTTTAGTCGAGCAAATCGACCCCGGGACTTATTCTTTGTAAGCCCAGTACTTATTCTATCGGTCTCTTTTGCCGAACCGCTAAGTGACGTGGACGTAAACACACCAGCATCGGTTGTCAAGCAATGCTAGGGGGACAAACACACACACACAAACACACACACATACACATATATATATATATATATACATATATACGACAGGCTTCTTTCAGTTTCCGTCTACCAAATCCACTCACAAGGCATTGGTCGGCCCGGGGCTATAGCAGAAGACACTTGCCCAAGATGCCACGCAGTGGGAGTGAACCCGGAACCATGTGTATGGTTAGCAAGCTACTTACCACACAGCCACTCCTGCGCCTATGTTTATTTATCTTTTTGCTTGTTTCAATATTTAAATATTGTGCTTCCACCTCACAACCGCTTGGCAACTGGTGTTGGTCTGTTTACGTCTCCGTACGTTAACTGTTCGGCAAAAGAGAGACCGATAGAATAAGCTTTGAAGAAAAAAAAAAAAAGGAACTGGGTGGGTTGGTCGATTCCTTTGACTAAAATCCTTCAAGGCGGTGCCCCAGCATGGCCGCAGTTTAATGATTGAAACAAGTAAAAAATAAAAGATAAAGAAAAAAGAACTTGCAATAAGTTACATGAGTTACATATCAGTCATTTGACTGTGGCCATGCTGGAGCACCGCTTTTTGTCGAGCAAATCAACCCCAGGACTTATTCTTTGTAAGCCTAGTACTTATTCTATCGGTCTCTTTTGCCGAACCGCTAAGTTACGGGGACATAAACACACCAGCATCAGTTGTCAAGCGATGTTGGGGGGACAAACCCAGACACACAAACATATACACACACGTACACACACACACACGTACACACACACACGTACACACACACACACACACACACACACACATATACATACATACATAAATACGACGACCTTCTTTCAGTTTCCCTTTACCAAATCCACTCACAAGGTTTTGGTCGGCCCGAGGCTATAGACATTTGCCCAAGGTGCCTCGCAGAGGGACTGAACCCGGAACCATGTGGTTGGCAAGCAAGCTACTTACCACACAGCTACTCCTGCGCCTATATGACTTATAAATAAATCTATAACCAAACTCATTGTGATGATTAATGCATGTTGAAAAATCAGCAAAGAAACAGAATTAAAAATGTAATAAAAATAATTAGAAGCAAACAGAATACGAGGTTAACATACAAAATATTAAAATAATATTAAAAAAACATTAAATATTGTGCTTAACTCAGACATCACTAAAACCTCATTATTCATTGTAAACACAATTAGACATATTAAGTCTTATATCGATCATTATATCCTTGCTCCGAGACTTTCAATAAAGTGGTATCATAGGTCACAGATGATTATCAAAATACTTTCTTTGTTTCTCGTACTTATGTTGCGTAATCGCTGCCCACTTTACGTTGTGACATAAGGCTGTGCAACGTATACTATTAGCACAGCTGCAACAAATTTCGAAAGCAACCGAAGGGTTGCGGTTACAGTTTTAACTCTTTAATTCTGAACTCATTCATGTGATACAAGTATTATTTTTTATCTATTACTTATTCCAGTAATTTGACTTGCGGCCATGCTGGAGCACTGCCTTGAACGGTTTTAGTCGAACACTTCGACCCAAGGATTTATTCTTTAAAGCCTGGTACTTATTCTGTCGGTCCCTTTTGCCGAAACGCTAGGCCACGAGGACGAAAACACACCAACACCGATTGTCAAAGGGTTGTGAGGGGACAGGCTCAGACACAAAGACGCACACGCACACACATACGACAGGTTTCTTTCAGTTTCCGTCTATCACATCCACTCACAAGGCTATGATCGGTCCGAGGCTTTAGTAGAAGACACTTGCCTAAGGTGCCATGCAGTGGGATTCAAGCCGGAACCATGTAGTTGGGAAGCGAGCTTCTTACCACACAGCCATGCCTAACAACTTGGTAGCACTGAGGCCCGGCTAAATGAATGTTATGTATGCTGAATTCTGCAGGCTAGATGACTGTCAAAAATTTTCTTTTGTCAATTGATGGTCACGGTTTGATTACCATAACAGAATGAATCAGTAGTCAGATTTTCAAAACTTGAACTCGACACAAGCAATTTTCACACTTTCGTAATTCTAAAGGCAAATTTTAGAAGTTGCACCTGCTTACCTGTTAGAGATAAATTTGCGTGCACTGATGGATGTATTATCACATTACCCGGCACATCCAGAGGCCATATTTGATAGTTAAAGCATCCGTGTTGTTGATACTGTTAATTGTCGTTAAGTCGACAGTTAACTATTATTTTCCGTTAATGTTAATTAATATTTTAAAATAAAAAATAAATGCGCCCTTTTAAAGCCTAGCCAGGTTCATAGGCCCGGTTTCCCGGTTTCAATGGCGTATGTGTTCCCCAGCTGGACGGGACGCCAGTCCATCGCAGCGCTACTCCTTTTTGCCAGCTGAGTGGACTGAAATGAAGTGTTTTGCTCAAGAACACAACGCGCCGCCCGGTCCAGGAGTCGAAACCACAATCTTACGATCATGATGCTGACACCCTAACCACTAAGCCACGCGTTTCCACAATTATTATTTTACGTCACCATAAACTGCAGCAGCCAACAGCATAAACCCTCCGACGTGGTTTAACAATAGTTACAAATAGGAGCGAAGACGTTCAAATCATATTCTGAAAAAGGAGGGAGACATTAAGCCTTGTACACCTTGATATTAAAAAAGACGGGTTGGTCACTGTTGGAATTCCTTCGATCATACATCCGCTTGGTAAGGACTGATTTGGGAACGGAGAATACTAAGAGCTAATAATTTCATAACTAATAACAAACACCAGCACTAACTGCTTCAAACACTGTCAACAAAGGATATTTCTTATTTCTTTATTGCTCACAAGGGGCTAAACATAGAGGGGACAAACAAGGATAGACAAAGGGATTAAGTCGGTTACATCGACCCCAGTGCGTAACTGCTACTTAATTTATCGACCCCCGAAAGGATGAAAGGCAAAGTCGACCTCGGCGGAATTTGAACTCAGAACGTAACGGCAGACGAAATACCTATTTCTTTACTCCACACAAGGGGCTAAACACAGAGGAGACAAACAAGGAGAGATACACGGATTAAGCCGATTACATCGACCCCAGTGCATAACTGGTACTTATTTAATCGACCCCGAAAGGATGAAAGGCAAAGTCGACCTCGGCGGAATTTGAACTCAGAACGTAGAGGCAGCCGAAATACCTATTTCTTTATTACCCACAAGGGGCTAAACACAGAGCGGACAAAGAAGGACAGACATAGGTATTAAGTCGATTACATCGACCCCAGTGCGTAACTGGTACTTAATTTATCGACCCCGAAAGGATGAAAGGCAAAGTCGACCTCGGCGGAATTTGAACTCAGAACGTAGAGGCAGCCGAAATACCGCTAAGCATTCCGACCGGCGTGCTAACGTTTCTGCCAGCTCGCCGCCTTCACTGTCAACAAAGGATATTTCTGATACTGCAAACGACTCTAGCAACCACTCGCAGTGCTAGAAATAGAAGCCATATAGCTTCGTCTTTCGAGCTACTTTCTTAAAAATTTCACACTAGGTATACAAAACGGCGGGGAGTCAATGCAGAATGTCTTTCACCGTAGGTGTCCTCAATCAGAGCTCACATAGAGCTGAACAACAACAATAACAACCATAAGTACAATAAACAAAACAGCTTCTACAAATGGTACAGTCAGAGAGGATATTGAAGAAAAAATTGTTATGCACTTTAAATATGTTGGCACCTTAAGTATTCGCTCGACCTACTATTTGTCTCAAAATCACATTCTACGCAATTTTTTTTGAAGAAAAGAATACATTAGGCAGTATAGATATTTTCTTATGCTTTGCATTATATCTTAAAAAATTTGTAACGCAATTTGAGATGGTGCATCGTTTGAGAATCATTTGAGTAATTATATAAGTTATAGTGATGTAGTACACCGTTCTTTGAGAAAAGCTGCTTGGTTAAGTAGGTCTGTTTCTACTGCCCACCCTGTAAAAGTCAGTCCTCTCAGATTTGTTGCCCTTTACTCTCAGTTCAGGTCTGAATTGAGCCGACCTGTACCCAAAGACATTATAGTCACCACCTCGTGGTTGAGAGAAACTCGGCGGCCTAAATGTTATGAATTTCTATATTAATTCAAAAATAGATAAGAAATAAATATTGTCAGCCAGACAATAAATATTGTCTGGCATTTGTTTCAGAATTTTGGGTGAAATGTTAAGCAAATTTTAGGTGAAATGTAATGCGAACACCAAGTAAATAGCGAAATGTTCCTGAAACAATCACTCTAAAATGCGAACACATTATATAACATGGTCCTTGGAGGCCATTAGTAGAGTGAACTTTGTTACACGGGTCAGACAGACAGATACACACATACACATATACAAAGTTAAAGATAGGTGCTTTTACATACATAGAAACGATGCGAACACTATCTAAATAAACGACTGAGTCTATGTGCAGAGTGTAATAGTTATTGTAAACTTTTGACAGTGACTTCAAAGGCTTACCGTAAGTGACTAATTCAAACGAGCTGAATAAACTACTACTGACGAAACTTAGAAGTCACTATCAGTAACTATCTATAACACAGACAGACAGACAGACACACACACACACGCATAAATACATACACACACGCAAATACATACATACACACACACACACACATATTCGTTGATGCTGATGTGTTTAGAGTTAGTTCTTCCTATCGTCCAAACTTGTTTATGGAGATGTGCAAACAGATGCGCACATGCACAAACATGCGTGAATGCATGCACCATGTAAACAATTTCACACACACACACATACACACACACACACACACACACACATCTCTAGCAATGGATTAAAGCTTATTTAAAACCTTGATTAATTACGATAACAAGAGATTAGATGATTTACAGGATTCTACACAATGATTACAGTGAGCTCTTAATAGCTTTAAACATCGATTTCTTTGAATATTAGACGCAACTAGTTCACGCAACCAGCACACACACACGTACACACACACACACACGTACACACACACACACACGTACACACACACACACACACACACACACACACACACACACTGACATATACACATGTAAACTTACATAGATACATGTACACGTAATACAAACCTGTGAGGGGATAAGACATAACATTACAAACAAAGTATACACATACACCTTTAAACATACAGCACATACACACATGCGCATGCACTCAGAGATGCATAAGCACGCACACACACACACACACACACACACACACACACACACACACATACACACACACACACACGTACACACACCACACACGTACACACACACACACACACACACACACACACACACACTGACATATACACATGTAAACTTACATAGATACATGTACACGTAATACAAACCTGTGAGGGGATAAGACATAACATTACAAACAAAGTATACACATACACCTTTAAACATACAGCACATACACACATGCGCATGCACTCAGAGATGCATAAGCACGCACACACACACACACACACACACACACACACACACACACACACACACACACACATATATATACAGACGCATATACACACATGCACATTCACGCGGACTGAAAAATCATTCATGGAAAGACACACCTGGAAATGTATATGTATATCTGTGTATGTATGTGTGCGTATGTGTACCTTTGTGTGTGTAGATTCATGAATGTGTGTGTGTGTGTGTTTATGTGTTCATGTGTATATGCTTGTGTGTATATGTGTGTGCAAGTGTGTGTGTGTATGTTGTAAAATAGCTACAGATATCCACTAGCAAACCAAAATTAGCTTCATTGAATCCAAAGCGTACAGAAATCAACAGTAATCAACCAATCGGAGTCATATCTCCTCCGTAGGAGGCCGCTTATGTATAACCCTCCCTGGGATGCAGGAAGACAAGCAACTGAAAGAAATTAGCTGAAAACTATTGGGTTGTCCGGAAAGTTCGTGCCGATTTTTAAAGGAAAGAAATAGGTCAATAAATACTTGCCATTACATTTTTAATCAACCAAATATGAACCATTTTGTTGCACAATGCGTATCCATCTTTCCTATTTTATGGACTCAACCATGTTCTAAAATAAGTCGAAAGGTAAGCTACTATAAATCGGCACGAACTTTCCGGACAACCCAATACAAAGAAGATAGGCAACATCAATACATTACAAAACGTCGGAGGGTATCAATGCCAACCACTCACTTAGGCATTTTCACTGCTGAAGGATGATCGAGATATAATGGAGAAACCTGCTCGGCCATACATGGAAAAGCGACAAAAGAGACACATACACAGACTAATATCTCAGCTTTTCGGCCAACCATGTACCTGTCACGTATTGCAACCGAAGTTGGACACTGATGATTGGGAGGTACAGTCAAAAAGCATCTATAGTTGAACAGAATCATCATCGAATTTCATTCTTCTTCTTCTTCTTCTTCTTCTTCTTCTTCTTCTTCTTCTTCTTCTCTTCTTCTTCTTCTTCTTCTTCTTCTTCGTAATACCTTTTGCTCCTTGTGGAGCATAGGGCCTCAGCAGTTGTTTTCCACTTTTTGCGGTCATTGGCGTGTTTCTTGGCTACTTCCCATGTCAGCCCATGGCCCTGAGCTCCTCCAAAATGTTCCGCTTCCATGTCTGCTTCAGGCGTTCTCGCTTCCTTTTCCCCTGCGGGTTCCAGTCAAGTGCTTGTCGTGTCACATTTGGGGGTTCTTTCCGCAGTGTGTGTCCGATTCATCTCTATCTCCTTCGTCTAATCTGAACATGTATGGGCTCCTGGCTGGCCCTTTCCCACAGGTCGGTGTTTGACACTCTGTCGAACCACTTCAGATGGAGGATCAGCCGGAGACATTTGTTGATGAAGGTCTGGATCTTCTTGTAGTTGCTGCAGGTGGCTCTCCATGTTTCAGAGCCATACAAAAGCACAGATTTTACGTTTGAACTAAATAAGCGGATTGTATTGATGCAATGTATTATGGATGACCATAATTAGCAAGCAATATGTGTTTACTAAATGGGTATATTTATATACATGAACTTATGTAAATATACACATCACATACACACAGTCACACACACGTGTACATGTGTGTATATATGAATAGGTATAAGGGTGTGTGATTCACCCTCGGTGATATAGATGTGTGGCGAGTCAGACTGTCTGCGAGCTGCCCTAGTCTTGAGGTGACTATAACGACACACATCTGGTGAGATTGTCTTTCAACTATAAATTATACGAACTATGGCCGAAATTGACCATGTGGGCGGGTGGGTCAACGTCCTTTGTGTGAATGTATGTACAAGCGGGTGTGCGTGCGAATGTGTATATGCATCCCTATTTCTTTATTACCCACAAGGGGCTAAACACAGAGGGGACAAACAAGGACAGACATAGGTATTAAGTCGATTACATCGACCCCAGTGCGTAACTGGTACTTAATTTATCGACCCCGAAAGGATGAAAGGCAAAGTCGACCTCGGCGGAATTTGAACTCAGAATGTAGCAGCAGACGAAATACCGCTAAGCATTTCGCCCGGCGTGCTAACGTTTCTGCCAGCTCGCCGATCCCGACCTAAGCTAGCTAGCAAAACAACCTTTCTCCCACTAAACATTCTAACCTGTATATGTATCTTCCCCTTCCCTTTTCTAGCACCATTCCTTTGTCTTAAATCCAATGTAACTCAATCCATCCCTGTCCATCCATTCACTTGCCCCACAAAATTTTTATCTATTTATTTATTTATTTATTTATTTTACCAACAGTTATTTGTCTATATTTACAAATGTTTGCAATTCTTATTATAGAAAGATACTAGTAATTGAAACAGGACAGTCCAAACTCAGGATCTTTAGCTAGATACAATTTTATTAAAAACTCGAACTGAACTGCTTAGAATGTATTTACTGAATATAAACTTTGAGCTGGCAGAACCGTTAGCACGCCGGGTGAAATGCGTAGCCGTATTTCGTCTGCCGTTACGTTCTGAGTTCAAATTCCGCCGAGGTCGACTTTGCCTTTCGTCCTTTAGGGGTTGATAGAATTAAGTACCAGTTACGCACTGGGGTCGATGTAATCGACTTAATCCGTTTGTCTGTCCTTCTTTGTCCCCTCTATGTTTAGCCCCTTGTGGGTAATAAAGAAACATATAAACTTTGTGACATATTTGCAAATATTAAATTAGGCTGATTTTACTGTTGACAATTGCAACTATCGTAGTGCCAGTAGAAAAACCTTCTAGTAAACATACTAAAAAAACAAACAAACATTAAGCCTTTCTAAGTCACAGATATAACTTGACTGAGTATTGAATGGAGCATTGCCAGAGAAATAGATCTGATAATACTAGAAATTCTGCAGATAAAATGTTTAGGAAAATTGCCGTCTCGTATAAAATATATAGTTTTCTGGTTGTTCGATTGTATAAGGAATAAAATGCTTTCAAAATTTTACTCATGGTCATAGAAAACCTGAGATTAGCCTGTTCAGTTATGCTTTGGTAACCATGCATATTTTGTTCACATTTTATAATGATATTTTTACAAAGCAGAAGCAGCTACAACTTGTAAGTTTTCATTGAAAGATTTTGCTGAAGATCTGGCCCTTAAATCGTCAATTTTGATTGGAAACGGAATTGCTTCGCCTTGCAAAATTTATCTCTATATACATTACTGTGAATGTTTCACAATGAGGAAGTCATTGAGATTAAGTCATGTGTACATCGCGTGTGTAGATCACCGTGTGAAGGTTATAAAAGTTATAGAGTTGACCGCTGTAACTTACCATGAATCAGGGATGTATCAGCTGAAGTACCCGATCAGAATTGTTTAATACAGGGCTAGTTGTTCAGTCCAAGGTCAGTCTTGATTCAACAGATTTATTATCAAAAGTGTTATAAGTATGACTATCCTAACTTTTAGGTGTATATTATGAATGTTTTTCTTTATTTAAGATGGTGTGATTTAAGAAAGATTTGTCTGACATTATTAGGAGATCGAAGTAGATGGTTTCTGGTTGATTCGTATGTACTCCTAGTATAGATTTATTGTATCGGTTTACAGCAAAACGAATGAAGCAATTGAATGTTAAATATCTATTTCTTTACTACCCACAAGGGGCTGAACACAGAGAGGACAAACAAGGACAGACAAACAGATTAAGTCGATTATATCAACCCCAGTGCGTAACTGGTACTTATTTAATCGACCCCGAAAGGATGAAAGGCAAAGTCGACCTCGGCGGAATTTGAACTTAGAACGCAGCGGCGGACGAAATACTGCAAAGCATTTCGCCCGGGTTGCTAACGATTCTGCCAGCTCACCGCCTTAATATCTTGACCATGATGTGGAGTGCCGTTGGCAAGATGCAGAGTTCAAATGTAGCACACTGGCAACTCGACAACAGCGACTGCACCAGTTATATGTGCATGTAAAATTCATTGATTGTCTCTTTTCGTTAGTATAAGAAGAGAATTAAGTGTTGCATATGTTATAGTAAGCTGGCCAAATGTGGGAATTAATCAAGTCCGTCGCCAGTCTATCTGTTTTTCAAGATACATCGTATGATAGAAACCGAACTGCACTCCCTTTTTACAGATGCTAAAATGTGATTATTTCTAGCAGATCTGACAACCATAAACAAAGTACTTCATTGGCTTGTAATGGGTTAGCATCTACTGCTTGGTGTAAGAATACGCGATTTTTGCATCAGATATAATAGCAGTCACTATAATAGGAGTTTTTACATGTGACTGTTTTATACATTATTCACCCATCTTATCTAAAGGAAGAGACACGTCTTATCGTAATATATACCAAAAAGGCAATTGTACGAGTGGCGGCATCTAAACTGCAATTATTTTACTATTCTGACAGCCGTGACACTGAATATCGTAACACAGTTTCCTATTTGTGGAATTTTCCTCTCCGATAACACATTTAGAAATGTTTTGTTCATGCAGAGCTCCACTTGATCATCACGTACAAATAGCGTGATACGGGAGAATAACACCGTTTCACTTATCTGGCATTCTGCAAAATATATCTCTTGGTAAGATTAAAAAATATATCTCTTGGTAAGATTAAAAAATATATCTCTTGGTAAGATTAAAAAAGAAGTTGCTGAAAATAATAATACATGAGATTTGTAATAAAATAAAATGCATTTGTTGAGATTTCAAGTTTATAAAATTGTAATGCGATATTATTCTCTGTTTTCCACTTCATTTTCACCTCCGAATTATGTTAATCGCAGTGACAAATGAGATATGTATGAGGAAATAACTTATTAAAGAACATTTTCTTTTAGATTTATTTTATATCTCAGTCGGGGAAAAATAGGATCGTTGCTTACAGATTTCCAACATGTGAATTATTGATTTATTACTTTTGTAACGACTAGAGACACAGGAATATCTAACTCTGAGGAATATATACCGTATAGGTTATTTATTATTTATAAGTACAAGATTTCCTCAGTGAAGTTTACATATTTCATTGATATATCGATAGAAGACAGACAGACAAACAGACACACATTCGTACACATGTATATACAAATCTCCTTACTAATACATCATAGGCATGTACACACGAGAACAAAGTTAGAATGACCAATGTAATTTACAAATTTGACTGTAAAAGAGGAAGTTGCAAAACTTGTGGTTCCAACTGTTACGCTTGGCAGATAAGTACAACCAGCTGTTAGAGGTCCGCCATGCTTTTAAAACAAGGAGTAATTGCAGCACAATACACTACATAAAACAAAACTAGGCCGGGAAAAGTTAAATGAAACTCCTGTGTGGTAAGTAGCTTGCTTACCAATCACATGGTTTCGGGTTCAGTTCCACTACGTGACACCTTCTACTATAGCCTCGGGCCGAACAAAGCCTTGTGAGTGGATTTGGTAGACGGAAGCTGAAAGAAGCCCGTCATATATATGTATATATATATATATATATGTATGTGTGTATATGTGTTTGTGTGTCTGTGTTTGTCCCCCCAACATCGTTTGACAACCGATGCTGGTGTGTTTACGTCCCCGTAACTTAGCGGTTCGGCAAAAGAGACCGATAGAATAAGTACTAGACTTACAAAGAATAAGTCCTGGGTTCGATTTGCTCGACTAAAGGTGGTGCTCCAGCATGGCCGCAGTCAAATGAATGAAACAAGTAAAAGGGTAAAAGAGTAAAAGAGAGAAATACAACACTGATTATGGAAGCAATAATATTGCAACTCAGGGCTACAACTACTATACAACACACACAAGTTACAAGTGAAAATCCGATGACATACAACAGAACTGCTCTAAAGGTGAAGTCCTGGCGGGGGAAATTGGTATTATTATAAAGCGCCATGACTAAAAGGGAAAGCACAGAAGGCAAAACCACCCCATTTCCTGAAGATGAGGTGGAGATAGAATGGAAACATCGATGTAAATAAATTCGGGAACTTTATTGTGCCAAAAGGAATTGTATTGCATACATATTGGAGAACAGATTGATAAAAATAAGATCACGTTAATACGTTAAATTTTCATGACGTATTTAGAAGAAAAGCTATTCATGTATATATATATGTATGTATATATGTATGTGAACTCGGCCAGGGCAGGCGCAAAGTCGGAGGGCAGAAGAAGCGCTACAAGGATAGTCTCAAGGTCTCTCTCAAAGACTTCTCCATCGGAACAGAGACCTGGGAGACACTTGCTGCCAACCGCTCATCCTGGCGCAGCGCAATCACCGTGGGAGCAGGGACAGCCGAGGAGGGACGGATTCGGTCAGCGGAGCAGACACGTCAGATTCGTAAAGCCAGAGTCGCCTGCACCAGTAGCACGGCCCCTACCCACTTCTGCCCCACCTGTGGGAGGGGCTTCCTTGCCCGGATTGGCCTCACCAGCCACCTCCGGTCTCATGGCGCCAGTTCCATCAGATGATGTCAGTTGGTCATCTTCGAACCGAAGGACGAACATTATTATTATTATATATATATAAATCTTTAGTCGAATGAATCGATCTCAATATCTTCTTAGAGCCTGGTATTTATTCTATCGGTCTTTTTTTTTGCCGAACAGCTAAATTAGAGAAACGTAAACGCACCAGCACCGATTGTCAAGTGGCGGTGGGAGACAAACACAGACCCAAAGACACACATACATACATACACACATACACACACACACATACACACACGCATGCACACACACGCATGCACACACACGCATGCACACACACGCATGCACACACACGCATGCACACACACGCATACGACGGGTTCTTTCTCTTCCCGTCTACCAAGTCCACTCATAAGATTTTGTTCGACCCGCAGCTATAGTACAAGACGCTTACCCAAGGCCCATGTAGTAGGAATCAACTTGGAACCATGTGGTTGGGGAGCAAGCTCCTTATCACATAACCACCCATGCGCCTATATATATATACTCATACACATACATATACTGTGCTTGGCTTTTATACCACCATTTCAAGCAAAACCCCATCTTTCACAACAAAAAAGTTTCCCTGACCTTGGATTGTCTTCGAGGCTGGTGCCACCTTCCTTGAAACGTCTGAACCAGTTTTGTGCCACTCGTTCGTTGACAGTTCATGGGCCTTCCACAACATTAATTCTTTTGCCACAACTCTTTTTCTCGGTCCTTTCTTCCACAGATAGCCTAAAATGGCTATTTCTATTTCTAGAGTACTAGAACCCCTTGTACTGATAGGAACTGTACTGTATGTAGATTTAGCCCACAGACAAACTATAAGATGTATAGAGGGACGTACGTTGGGGAGACAGCACGGAGCATAGGAGAGCGAGTAAATGAGTGGTGAAATAACTCAGGCCGAAATACAATTAATACAAAATGAAGCTGAAGCAAGTGAACACCAAATATATAGTGCGTGTGTTTTCATTGGCTAAACTGGCAACATGACCTTTCCCAAATACAACAATATATATATATATATATATATTATATATATATATATATATATATATATTTGTAAAAAATGAAGTTTGAAAATGCTGCTATATTAGACAAATTTAAATTTAACATGTTTCGGTTCTTGAAATAAACAACCTTATCAAAAAAATTTTTTTAGATATAAAAAAGAGAGTCCATGCTATATGTTTAAAGAGTATGATGTAATAGTTCATAATTGTGACATACATTCAATAGAGTCAAATATAAAAAAATCATATATAATAAAGGGAGTCCATGCTATATGTTTAAAGAGTATGATGTAATAGTTCATAATTGTGACATACATTCAATAGAGTCAAATATAAAAAAATTCATGTTCTTGAAAAGGCGAGGAGTTCATTATAGATTTTACCTTGTGTTCCAATGGGAGCAATAGTAATGATTTATATATATATATATTGATGATGGTGATAAATATACAGTCCTTGTTCGCTCTGTTCGCTCGGTAATGATAAAAAGCTGGATAAAAAATGTGATGAAAAAATATAACATTTTACAGAAAGTAAAGTTGCTTTTCAGTCGGAAAAGGAGGATGATCTCGTTACCATAACGAATCATAAGAGTAGTAACAAAATATTTAACGTTTGAATTCAGGAGGGCACGTCGACCGGGTGAATTTTAGAATGATTCTCTGCTCTGTTAAGCAAAGCTTGTAACATGTACTTCCATCCAGATATGGCCTAGGCTGTTTCGTCAATTTTCGGTTGCATTGGAAGCTGGGAAATGTTATAACATTGCACCTCTGTTGGATGCTAAAAGACGAGCTTTGATTATTTAACCTGGGCTTAAAAGGGCCCTCCGTTGGTATTACTATTGCTCTTCGACAACACCACCTCTGCTTCGTACACCACAACCTCAGTGTTGCATTGACCATTCTCTGGGCACTTACTTGTTAATCAACCTGAACATCGTACCTCAGCGCAAGTCTCTGAGGGGTTCACTAATAGCTTTTTCACACTAGGTGCACAACTGAACGAGACTTTTAGTTATGCTTATTGAAGAATCATCTATATTTATAGGGACTGTGTAAAATAAGTATTCACTAATCTAATGAAAACCCTTATCAAGCAGGTTTTATGCTGAGTAAGAACGATGGGATAAAGCAGTGGACTTTACAGTGGAGCTTTCTCTCGTGGGTGTTTAGACCGGGTACATAGATAATGCGATTTTTATCCCCGCTGGCTGCTAGAGCTTCGTTGTAACAGGGGTCTCTGAGTCAAAATCCTTATTCGAGTTTAGATTCGAAATTGTTGTATTGATGCCTTTTACGAGATTTTTAAAAAACTAGAGGTGAAAAACTTTCATTAGGTTTGCGGTAGAACCCAAATTGAGCGTTACACCTTAGTGATTTACTAGTGTAAAGACTATATAAAGTAAATCGTAGTCATTGTTATGAAGGCGAGCTAGTCGAAATTTCAAAGTCACAGACAACCTTTGCCTTATAAAGGTTATTATACATAGGCGCAGGAGTGGCGGTGTGGTAAGTAATTTGCTTACCAGCAACATAGTTCCCGGTTCATTCCCACTGCGTGACATCTTGGGCAAGTGTATTCTAGTATAGCCTTTGGCCGACCAAAGCCTTGTAAGTGGATGTGGTAGAGGGAAACTGAAAGAAGCCCGTCGTATATATGTATGTGTATGTATATGTTTGTGTGTCTGTGCTTGTCCTTCCAACATCGCTTGACAACCGATGGTGGTGTATTTACGTCGCCGTAACTTAGCGGTTCTGCAAAAGAGACCGATGACCGATAGAATAAGTACTAGGTTTACAAAGAATAAGTCCTGGGGTCAATTTGCTCAACTAAATGCGGTGCTCCAGCTTGGCCCCGGTCAAATGACTGAAACAAGTAAAAGAGAAAAGAGAGTATATTATACATGTGTGCGTGTGTATGTATATGTATGCGTGCGTGTGTGTGTAGGTGTTGCTATTCTTAAACTAGCTTCTTCATTTGCAAGCACAGATGTATATCGAAGTAATATACTTAGCGAAGTACTGTTTTTCCCACGAGTGTAAGTCATACTTCATATTTTCCTTCATTACTAATTCCACTTTACAAATTAAATTATAAAATTAGCTTTTAGAACAAAACATTCCGGCAACTGCTCCGAGTTAATTGTAGAACCAGAAATGGCTTTTCCTGCTGCGATCAAGTCTGTCAGGAAAATCACTGAATAGTTTTTATTTCCCTTAAGCTTGTTTTTCAAAGTGAATAATGCAGGTGTGGCCTTGTGGTAAGAAGTTTGCTTCCCAACTACATTGTTCCGTGTTCAATCTCACTTTGTAGTAGCTCAGGCGTCTTCTACTATAACCTCGGACTGACCAAAAGCCTAGCGGTTCGGCAAAAGAGACCGATAGAATAAGTACTAGGCTTCCAAAAGAATAAGTCCTGGGGTCGATTTGCTCGACTAAAGGCAGTGTTCCAGCATGGCCACAGTCAAATGACTGAAACAAGTAAGAGTAAAAGAGTACCAAATGAATAACTTTTTTTTTTCTCAATCAGATTTTCTTAGATCTCCATCGTCGCTTTTTGTCTGAAAACTATTATATCAGGGAAAGTTTTCACCAGTTTAATCCTGAAAAGTAACCAGTGACCATGTGGCGAACACTTCAATCTGGAGGACAATGTTCTTCATTTCACTGCTTAGCACTAACACAGGAGAAATACCCCTATGTATTTTAGGTTATTGTGACCCGTGGTAGACGTTGCTATTTTATGTCTTATCGTAATTTTGAAATTACACTGAGAAGCAACAGAATCATTATATATAAAAAGGATAAATTTACCAACATACACATTTTACCCATCTTCGTAGTTTTCCTAGTCTTCTACTGCTACTGATTTCTGTGAAACAGGGACTACACGGTCGAATGCATCTTTCTTATTTACCCCCAGGCATTGCCCAAATTCATTCAATTTTATCGATTGAATCTTTCCGAGATAGGGTCATTACTCGTGTTGTTGAACTATTGTTTTTTCAAAATTTGTTGCTAGTAAATGTGTTTCTCTTCTTATTCCCTCAGTAAAGAAGGGCTCATGTCGAACTATCAGAAGTCCCTTCCGTTCAATGCTTAGAAACCAATCCAGATATTGGTTTCCTTGTGTGATTTTCTTTACACTAAAATACGTAGCAAATATTTATTTTCTATAAAACAGAAATTGAGTCAAATACAAAACGTTTGTATTTCCCTGCAAGTCAGTTCATAACAAGAATTTATTATTATTATTATTAATATTATTGCTAAACTTATTCAGTAGCAGATCAGCCGTTTTAGTGTATGTAGGACTGTATGTGAAGGTGCATGGCTCAGTGGTTAGAGCGTCGAGCTTACGATCGTGAGGTTGTGAGTTCGAATCTCGGACCGGGCTGCGCGTTGTGCTCTTGAGCAAGCCACTTTATTTTACGTTGCTCTAGTTCACTCAGCTGTAGAAATGAGTTGCGACATCACAGGTACCAAGCTGTATCGGCCTTTGCCTTTCCCTTGGATAACACTGGTGGCGTGGAGAGGGGAGGCCGGTATGCATGGGCAACTGCTGGTCTTCCATAAACAACCTCGCCCGGACTTGTGCCTGGGAGGGTAACTTTCTAGGTGCAATCCCAAGGTTAGTCATGACTGTATTATCCAGTATCGTTCGTTTTTAAGAGGTATTTGATTTGAGGGAGATATGACTGCTATTTCTACTCTAGCGAGGAGACTTCCTTGTTGGCAGGCAGTGAAAACACCCATCAACGAGTGAATGATGCTTTGAAGTCCCAACAGAGTCAGAGATAGGAATTACAATGTTTGTGTCTATCGCGAAGCAAGTAGCGACAAAAGTAAAGGGAAATTGTACTTTTAAAAAAGTAGTAACTGTGACATTTGTGTTTTTCTGTGAAAAATAAAGAAGCTTCTTATGTGGAATCGAAACTGAACTGTCGATCAATATGCCAATAGCTTCTATGGCACTCGCAACTATTGCTCTACAAAATGACACTTGGGTGAAAACCGTCACTTATCTCACTTAAAATAAACTTTAACCATGACCTTGACAATAAAAGTGAGATCATCATGTTTCATTAATCTATTATATCAGTAAACACGTACATACACACACGCACGCGCACACACACGCGCACACACATATTCACATAGAATTGAAAAGATAACCAAAAATAATAATTCAATGAAGTGAAATATAAGTCAATGACTTAGAATTATTTCCCTTATATCAGTAGTATGGGAATTAGCACCGGACATATTTAAATTTTAATGTGGGTTCATCTACGAAATATAGCCTTCACAGTATCTTATTTCTTTATTGCCCACAAGGGGCTAAACATAGAGGGGACGAACAAGGACAGACAAAGAGATTAAGTCGACTACATCGACTCCAGTGCGTAACTGGTACTTAATTTATCGACCCCGAAAGGATGAAAGGCAAAGTCGACCTCGGCGGAATATCGAAGCAGTGATGAATGAATCAAAATTCTATATTTATTGGTTCAGGAAAAGAGAAAGAATTGTTTAGAAATTAAATAGTTCAGATATGCCACCTCCATGGAAAGTAAATGATTAATCTAGTGTTAGTATGCATGTGATTCAATATACTTTCTTTTAAAATAATCAATGATATGTGATCAATATATTACTTCAGAGGATACGCGAGATTTGGGATGTTTATCCATTTCTATAAGCCATTACTCTTTTACTTGTTTCAGTCATTTGACTGCGGCCATGCTGGAGCACCGCCTTTAGTCGAGGAAATCGACCCCAGGACTTATTCTTTTGTAAGCCTAGTACTTATTCTATCGGTCCCTTTTGCAGAACCGCTAAGTTATGGGGATGTAAACACACCAACATCGTTTGTCAAGCGATGCTGGGGGACAAACACAGACACACAAACACACACACATACACACACACACACACATATATATATATATACATACATACATATATATATATATATATATTATATATATATATATATATATATATATAGTAGAAATAGGTTTTGAAAAAAATATAAAATACACGTGGAAGTGTAAGGGTAAAATAAGAAAAGTCAACGAAAATGCATATTGTAGATATAGAAAGACTATTTATGATAGGTAGTAACAAAAATATACATATAGAGTATTACGAGTCAAAAAGGTCATTATTATTGATGATTATAAGAAGTTAATAATAATAATAATAAGGTAAGATACTGAAATCAACCAATTGGTTTTCGCGTTAGCTGTTCATCGTTTGAATAACACCGGTTAGTAAACGGTGTCCGGTCTAATAGTTCCTGAGAAAAAAGATTATTTGCAAGGGAGGTAAGTAGTTCTGGATTATATGTATAAGGGAGGTAAGTAGTTCAGGAATTAGAAATGTGAGTGATGAAGAAAGTGAATAGGGTTTAGTGGTTTAAATTGAAGGGTTAGTGGTGTTCTGTATTGAGTTGTGTGTTCACATTTAGTTGGGGGAGAAATTTGTTGATGAAAAATGACTCTTTATTCAACCTTTGTTGCATTATGGTGTTCTGTGAACATTGGTAAAAGGGAAATATTTGGAAGTTGGGATTACGATTCCTGGCACATCTTTCTATGTGTTCACTCACCTTTAACCGTCTGTATTGTGGGTGGCGGATTTGCTCTTTGTGAATGGTGATTCTTTGACGGAGCGAAATTCCTGTTTGTCCAATATAGAGTTTACCGCATCCTATGCATGTCATGACAGATTACATTTGCCGAGGCGCAGGTGAAATTTGATTTGATCTTAAATATTTCTCCTTGTTTGAAGTGGAATTCTGAACCCTCCAGAAGGTGGGGGCATGTTCCACAGTTGGAACGTCCACATTTTGTCACGTTTGGCTCAGTAGTTAGTGGGTAAAGTCTAGCGCTGGTTAGTATTCTTTTCAGTGACTTCGGTTGCTTTTTGCTTATTGTACATAATTGACTCTGCTATTTACGGCAATCTAAGCCCCATCCCACATCATCTTAGTTGTTTTAGTAAATAATCGTAAATGCTCTCAAATAAATAAATAAATGCGACCTTTGAAAGCCTAGCCATGCTCATGGGCCCGGTTTCCCGGTTTCAATGGCGTATGTGTTCCCCAGCTGGATGGGACGCCAGTCCATTGCAGCGTTACTCATTTTTGTCAGCTGAATGAACTGGAGCAACGTGAAATGACGTGTTTTGCTGAAGAACACAACGCGTCGCCCGGTCCAGGAATCGAAACCACAATCTTACAATCATGATGCTGACACCCCAACCACAAAGCCACGCGCCTCCACAAATGCTCTCAATTTCTACCATCAAAAGATTTGTGGATGTGGGGAGTAGAGAGTGAATATCGATTGAATTGTAAACTAATACAACCGGTCGGCGGTTCAATCCCCAATCTAAGCTGTTGTTCGAGAAATAGAATTGAGAGTAACTGATGAATTGCTAACAATTAAACTGGGGCCATGCTCTTATTCCTAACTGCTCAAATGACACACGTTACAGGATCTACGGGAGAGAAAAGTTCAGCCGGGAAGAGCCAATGAGAGGCCCGTGAATGTCTTTTTTTAAACAAAAATATATCTCGCAGTCCCCAATGGACTCTGCTTCCCGGAAACTGAAACTGTCTTGTTCCACATTATCATATTTCTCTCCGAGGTCCTACATATGACTGTGATTTCGCAGCAACAACGCATTAATGCATAGAAATAAGTAGTTACGCACCGGTATATTTATTTAGCAAGGCGGTGCGCTGGAAGAAACGTTAGCACGCCGGGCAAAATGCTAAGCGGCATTTGGTCTGCCGTTACGTTCTGAGTTCAAATTCCGCCTAGGTCGACTTTGCCTTTCATCCTTTCGGGGTCGATAAATTAAGTACCAGTTACGCACTGGGGTCGATATAATCGGCTTAATCCGTTTGTCTGTCCTTGTTCGTCTCCTCTGTGTTTAGCCTCTTGTGGATAGCAAAGAAATAGGTATATTTATTTTGCCATAAACCCTCACTATATTCGATAGACTAACAAATAATAATGTGACGAAAGCAAGTGATGACAACTTTCCAGGTGTAAGAAGAGATACTGATGACATTAGATAATTACTAAACATCGAAAGAGATTTTCAGGTTACTTCAGGCTAAATTCCAAAACGTTTCACTGTGTAAACAGAAACAATAAATGAGTTTGAATTTGTATTTTGTTTTTCCAAGATTTAAAATATCAAATATCAAATTTGAGTTGCCTGCTGCTGCTGCTGTTGATGATGGTGCTGCTACAGTTTTCCTCATTTCTGATTCTTGTTCTTGCTGCAGTTATCGATGCCATAGTTTCTGTTAGTACTGTTGCTGACGTCACTGTTTTAACCTCTTTGTCTTCTGATTCCGCCCCCTTCTTTTCTTTACTCTTTTTTTTTCGATTTTCGTTGATTTTTCTCATTTCTTCTTCTTCTTTTTCTCTTCTTCTTCTTCTTCTTCTTCCTCTTCTTCTTCTTCTTCTTCTTCTTCTTCTTTTTCCTCCTACTCCTCCTCCTCCTCTTCCTCCTCGTACATGTCGTCCTCCTTGTCCTTGTTTTCTTCCTCGTCGTCGTCCCCCTCCTCATCGCCGTCGTCCTCCATGTCGCCCTACTCCACGTCCTCCTCCTCTTCGTCGTCCTTCTCCTCCTTTTCCTCGTCCGCGTCTTCTTTCTCGTCGTCGTTGTCGTCTTCCTCCTCCTCCTCCTCCTCCTCGTCTTCCTCCTTCTCATCATCTTCCTCCTCCTCATCTTCCTTCTCCTCGTCTTGTTCCTCCTCCACCTCTTCCTCTTGCTCACTTCCCTACCTATTTATTTAGTTCATCGCTTCAAGGTAGCCTGGTATCAGGTTCCGTTACATTTGAATCAGTTAAATGTAAAAGGATACTTGGCTAACGACATGATTGTGGGTGTTAGTGGTCAACTGTAGCAGTGGTGGTGGTGGTGGGGGTGTGTGATTGAGGTGACCGAACCAAGGCCTAGTATGATAAATAGAAACGAAGAAAAAAAAACATTGCATTCTGAACACCAGAAAGGGAGAGAAGGAAAGAGAGAGAGAGAAAGAGAGAAGAGGAGGAAGGGTGGAATAGAGAAAGGGAGAAAAAAAAGACAAAGAGAGATGGATTTCTCCACAACCATTATTTTCGACTCTTCTGTGCATTAAAGGTATCAAATGAAACACGCCATCACAAAATGTGTAAACTACTGCTTTCATTATTGAATTAATTTTATTTCGATAGAAGTCTTTTGAGCCGTCCAGTGTGTATGCCCTGTTTACCTTGGGGAAAGAAAATATGAACTGATCTTGGACATTTTAGATTTTGTAAAGATGTCTTTTTCCTTCAGTGTAGCAGTGAGCGGAACTAGTCACAATATGGTAGCAGTGATCAGTCCCACAAGAAAAAAAATTTAAATTTTAAAACCATTAACACAGTTTGAAATAAACAACCTACGGAAACGACACTTATGGAGGCAGAGATTTGCAAGGAGTGGCTGTGTGGTAAGTAGCTTGCTAACCAACCACATGGTTCCGGGTTCAGTCCCACTGCGTGGCACCTTGGGTAAGTGTCTTCTGCTATAGCCCCGGGCCGACCAATGCCTTGTGAGTGGATTTGGTAGACGGAAACTGAGAGAAGCCCGTCGTATATATGTATATATATATGTGTGTGCGTGTATGTTTGTGTGTCTGTGTCTGTCCCCCTAGCATTGTTTGACAACCGATGCTGGTGTGTTTACGTCCCCGTCACTTAGCGGTTCAGCAAAAGAGACCGATAGAATAAGTACTGGGCTTACAAAAGAATAAGTCCTGGGGTCGAGTTGCTCGATTAAAGGCGGTGCTCCAGCATGGCCGCAGTCAAATGACTGAAACAAGTAAAAGAGTAAAGAGTAAAGAGTATACCTCAAGAGACACAAGTTAATCTGTTATTAGTAGCTTTGCTTAATGAAGAAAAGTCTTTGGACATGTGCTGGCTCCCGGAAAACATGGAAAACATGTTATGAAAGGTATGCTACATAAAAAAAAAACATGTTACAAGAGAAGCCGGGACTGATTTGTGAGCATATGAGAGTCCTGGTTGACGTGGTTTCCTTTAAACGGGGCAGAATATAAAGGTGTATATGACGGGGTGCTGAAAAGTTCCTGGCTTTAAGGGAGTCGTGAAAGGCCTGGTTGAAGGTCCAATCTTCTGAGTTCTATTACAGGGATTAGAAAAATTGGAGAGGCGCAGGAGTGGCTGTATGGTAAGTAGCTTCCTTCTTAATCACATGGTTCCAGGTTCAGTCCCACTGAGTGGCACCTTGGGCGGGTGTCTTCTACTATAGCCTCGGGCCGACCAAAGCCTTGTGAGTGGATTTGGTTGACGGAAACTGAAAGAAGCACATCGTATATATGTATATATATATATATATATAACGGGAAGCTTTATGAAAATAGACAAAAGACGGAGGCAGGTTTACGGAAATAAACAAAAGACGAAGGCAGGTGGAATACAAACAAACAATTGTATTAGTATGGCGCTCAGGAAATATAAATAAAACAAGTCTTTAAATTAATTAGTAGAAATTGATATTTATCAATTAAAACCAGTGGTCTAGCATATTAAAAAAGAATCCGAAGATTAAAATATTTATATATAAATATAATCTTTGTGGAGAATGGCGATTTGACGTCTGTATCTAGCATGTTGACTCTCCACTTTTCGTGTTCTCTCCTTAATTGGTATATATATATATATATATATATATATATATATATATGTATATATATATGTATGTATGTTTGTGTGTCTGTGTTTGTCCCCCCAACATCGCCTGACAACTGATGCTGGTGTGTTTACGTCCTCGTAACTTAGCAGTTCGGCAAGAGAGACCGATAGAATAAGTACTAGGCTTACAAAGAATAAGTCCCGGGGTCGAATTGCTCCACTAAAGGTGGTGCTCCAGCATGGCCACAGTCAAATATGACTGAAATAAAAGAATAAAAGACCGCTGCAATATGTGTGTCAATCTGAGAGGTGAATATTTTGAATAAGATTATAATTAACTGATCCTCCTGTATTTTATTTCACTCCAAACCAGGAACTTTTCAGCACACCCTCGTATGACGTGAGATGAAGTGACAGGCTCAGCTGGTGCTTACCTGCCGACATATCAATGCTATAGTATATGGGCTAGCTGAAGCTGAATACAAGTGTAAATTGACAATGACTTTGGCGAATGACTTGTCATTACTTGTGCGACACACTACGGGTGGACTGTGTAACCGATGGGGCTTGTATAAATATACAAGAGGAGGGGGACGACGACGAGGAAGAAAACAAGGACAAGGAGGACGACATGTACGAGGAGGAAGAGGAGGAGGAGGAGGAGGAGGAGGAGGAAAAAGAAGAAGAAGAAGAAGAAGAGGAAAAGAAGAAGAAAAAGAAGAAGAAGAGGAAAAAGACGAAGAAGAAGAAGAAGAGGAAAAAGAAGAAGAAAAAGAAGAAGAAGAAAAAGAAGGAAAAGAAGAAGAAAAAGAAGAAGAAAAAATATGTAACCGATGGGGCTTGTATAAATATACAAGAGGAGGGGGACGACGACGAGGAAGAAAACAAGGACAAGGACGACGACATGTACGAGGAGGAAGAGGAGGAGGAAGAGGAGGAGGAAGAGGAGGAAAAAGAAGAAGAAGAAGAAGAAGAAGAGGAAAAGAAGAAGAAGAAGAAGAAGAAGAAGAGGAAAAAGAAGAAGAAGAAGAAAAAGAAGGACAAGAAGAAGAAAAAGAAGAAGAAAAATATGTAACCGATGGGGCTTGTATAAATATACCGGAAGAATCAAAATCATGGGCCTGGGGTATCTCAGTATTCTTTTCTCCATAGTAAGATTATAACTGAGTGCATCAGTTGCACTTCGTCATAGAAGCAAATGATGTCAAGTAACTTAATGAACATCTACCTGCAATAAAGTAAAATAAAATTACATGCTTCGCAAAGAAAAAAGAGAAAAAAACTAAAAGGAGAGATGTTGTGAAATTGGTACACTCCTTCTCGCGTGACAAAGTAGCAAGGGAAGCCGCTATAAAGTCAGTCAGTCGTTGTTGGAGGTCAGTAGTAGTAGTAGTAGTAGTAGAGTCGTTGTGCAAGTTCTCAGTTGAAGTCAATACCATTTACGTGATATATACGAGTTCGAGTTACCTATTTCTTTACTACCCACAAGGGGCTAAACACAGAGAGGACAAACAAAGGCAGACAAACGGATTAAGTCGATTATATCGACTCCAGTGCGTAACTGGTACTTATTTAATTGACCCCGAAAGGATGAAAGGCAAAGTCGACCTCGGCGGAATTTGAACCCAGAACGTAACGGCAGACGAAATACGGCTACGCATTTCGCCCGGCGTGCTAACGATTCTGTCAGCTCGAGTTACCGTCAAGGTAGACGTTTCAAAGTCATTGTCTTGCGGAGCTATCAGCGAGAGCACAATTGATGAGTCAATGATAACAAGACACGGAATACCGCCACAATATAATAGTGGCGACAAGAATATTACAGTGCCGACGACAACATATAATTGGACGAGGATGCACATTATAACATTAATACCCTGGTACTTTCCGATTTTGCTTAAATGATAGGCTTAGTAACGGGTTGCTTTTACTTTCCTTTGTAATATGTTTCTTTATTAGCCACACAGGGCTGAACACAGAGGGGACAAATTACAAAGTAGAGCTTTTCTTTTTGGGGATAGAAAAAAAAAGAAAAGAAAGAAAGAAAAGAAAAATAAAACTAAAAAATAAAAGGGGGGTAGGTTTTCGATCAAAAGGGATCGTAAAAAAAAAACGATCAATAGGGATCGTGTAAAGAGGGAAGCAGATAAGGTTTATCAGTGGAAAGAAAAGCCTACGGAAAAGACCACGGTAACCTCGGTCAATAATGTCACATGCTGACACATTTATTTGCAAGTAAGTAACTCTCTGTTTTAAATTTTTCCGGGTTCATAGGATTATGCTCAAGATGGTTTCTTGAATATTCTGATCCAAACACCATTTCAACGACCAAATATCAATAAAACAACTTGTAAACATCTTCAGTACTCAGACTAACATTCATTTATATAATCATTAGAAAACAATACTCTTTTACTCTTTTACTTGTTTTAGTCATTTGATTGTAGCCATGCTGGAGCACTGTCTTTAGTCGAGCAATTCGACCCTGGGACTTATTCTTTGTAAGCCTAAAACTTATTTTATCGGTTTCTTTTGGCGAACCGCTAACCGCTAAGTTACGGGGACGTAAACACACCAGCATCGGTTGTCAAGCGATGTTGGGGGGGGCGACAAACACAGACACACAAACATATACACACACATACATATAAACATATATTTACGACGGACTTCTTTCAGTTTCCGTCTACCAAATCCACTCACAAGGCTTTGGTCGGCCGGAGGCTATAGTAGAAGACACTTGCCCAAGATGCCACGCAATGGGACTGAATCCGGAACCATGTGGTTGGTAAGCAAGCTATTTACCACACAGCCACTCCTACGCCTATGAAAAGATAGAAAAGATCCTCTTTCCACTAGTTTATCTCTTACCACTTGGCTGTTGAATAACTTGTTGTGCAACAAGATATCTTTCAGAATTTCGAGGAAACGGTATTAAATATCGTAGTTGTATAAATGCTAATTCACTTAAGGCTGAGTATAATTTTTATGAACTATGTCAAACACTTGACATGTAGAAACATGACATGTAGAAACATGACATGTAGAAATGGAAGCAGATTGGAGATTTGACATGTAGAACCATGTCAAACGTAAATATTGTAGAAAATGTTGAAACATCTTGAAGAAGTAACACATTCTTCCTTTGAAATGCTTGGATTGTCCTTTCATAAACTTCTGGTTTAGTTCGATGAAAACAACCTTGTAGGGATTAACATCAGGAACTATTCATTGTGTTTGTGGATCTGACCAAGACCTTTGACATGCAAAGAGAAGACATCTATAGGCTGTTCCTAGAAAGTTTGGTTGTCCACCCAAATTCATGATTTTGTCCACTAACTCTACAAAATGGCTGATAACCCAAGTTATTGAAAAGCTGAAGCCTGAACTCTTCAGTATAGAATAGGAATCATGTAAGGTAGTGTGCTGGTTTCTGTATGGTTGAATTACTATTCAATTCATTTATGTGGCCGCGCTATTACAGAGGAGGATAGAAAGAAATATAGAAATCTCTATTAAATTTTGACTTGACTGGGTAAATTAATCAACACCGAGCTAAGATACGAGAGGTTCCTTCAGCTCTGATATGCTGATGACTGTGCTCTTATTGCTCAAACTCCAGAAACTCTGCCAATCAACTCATCAGCTGTCACAGTTTATGAAAGAATAAACTTAGCATCTAACATCTAACATACACGCACACACGCACACGCACACACACACACACACACACACACACACACACACACACACACACACACACACACACACACACACACACACACACACACACACACACACACACACACACACACACGAAACCAGGTCGTCTGTCAGGTGGTTGACACAAACTACCACAGTATCCTCGATTCAGATATCGAGTCAGAATAAATTTAATATTTCATCAGACAGGCCTTTATGTCCTTAAGAAAACTTTTTCTAAACGTCTATCCTAGTCTCTTTCACCGATTCCCTCGGCTACCGAGAAGTTTCTGTTTCCACTCTCTTATATAGACGCGAAACATGAACTACATACAGCCAACACACCATGACTTTATAAGGTGTTTAATGTACAGTGTCTCCAGAAGTTCTCAATTACCTGACAAACCAACATTAACAGTTGAGAATCCACTCTATGCAACCATCAAGAAGTGCACTTATCTTGCTCTTGCGTTGCTCGTTGGATCTAATCAAGATTGAAGAAAAGGTTCAAAAGCCAGTTGAAAGTCATTTCAAAGGATGCATTGTCAGTCCTTTAAAAGAGAAAGCCTTCGTTACTCGCCATTCACTTTGGCATTTTAACTGCCGGAAGCATTTTGAAGATATGAAGAAGTATCGCACTCAGCACTAGCAGCTA
>NC_043011.1:30710132-30767632 GCF_006345805.1 Octopus sinensis | reverse complement strand
TGAGTAGTTTTTTCAGTAACAACGCCTTCTTCATACAAAGCACAAATATCTCGAGCGGCTTTGCAGCTCTGGAACCATGATTGAAAGCAAAGAGAAGCAGGTGTTGAAAATGTTCATTGTTTTCTATATAACACTCTATAATCATGTCTGAAAAGAAGTAAAATTTAATCAAATTTCAAAAATGATAAACAAAAGTTGAAGAGGAAGAACAGAGCTACAAAAACAAAAACAAAAACAAAACACTACCACAAAAATATTTTTCATGCTAGTTCAAACATCAGAAAGAAACAAACGAATTTTTCTGCCAACCAAAAATATATGTTTGGCCATGGGAGGAAAGGTGGATGCACCACACAGGATTCAATATTTTTTATTAAGTAAAATTTAATTAGAGGACAGAAGCCGTGTTATTAGTAGTAGAAAAGATAGCGAGGAGAAGAACCACAAGTGTGTATAGGAGAAGTGGTAGCATGATGGTGAGTGAATTATTGTAATACAGCTAAATAGCTTTCTTTTGTATGCGATTTAGGAGATTTATTAGTAGGAACAGCAATGCCGAAGATATGGGAATAATACTCTACTGTAAATTATTCTTGTGCTTTGCAAAACGTCAGCAACTAATGAGGGATCAGAGCTGATGTAATTTCCAGAAGAGCAGGTTTTAATTTTGTAATGCGGTTTTGGCAATGCTGTGTATATACGTAAACTTACTAAGCGAGATGGTCAGAGATTGCTGCGTCAAGTACTCATTGCATCTTTATATGTCTTAAAATTATGCATTATTCTTATAAAGAGAGAGTAATGGGGAATTAAACTGTGATGTTATGACTTCATTTGAATTGTTTTTAAATCTCTATTCGTTGAAACAATGAGAATTTCGTATCTATTAATATTATGCCATAAGTCTCCTTTTCTCTGTTTGTCCGTCTTCAAAGAGAGATAACTGACCTTATTGAGTTTACCTCCCTTGGTTACTATATATTAAAATAGAGTTACCTGTTATATGATAGCTGAAGTTGGAAAGTCTACTACGCATATAGGCCGTCCCCAATGGTCTTCCATTCAAGACCATCCCGACATCCTAGAAGAAATCTTGAATTACACTACTTAATTTGATCTTTCCGTATTAATGCGGTAGGCTGTGATCTGTTGTTGCAGTCTTGTTGTTTTCAATAAGTCAAGTAACCATATACTGGAGATTAGCAATTGTCGAAAATGCAATCAGTAGGAAAGTCCAAGTTCATTCACTTTGAGGGGTGTGTAGGTTAAAGTTTTTCGCCGAGCGTGAGAAAAGAGGAAACTGTGCTGTTGTTACTTTTGTGAGAGGCTAATATGGATTTCAACTCAACTACAGCGTCCTATTCAAAACGAGATACCTTAAATTTCTACTTATATTTTATGAATATTTTAAGTGTGTTAACTTGCTGGAGACAGATTGTTGTATAATCGAATGCTGACTTCCGACAGGAAAATGCATTATGACGATAAATCATCAGCTACTAAGTGCTGTGAGCACACTACCGCATTTCACCCATTTTAACGGATATTAACATAAGAAAGAAACAAGAGAATCTCTATAAATGTTGCTCAAACTGTTAGAAATAGCTCTCAAATCTCTATCAAATAACATCCATTTATCCTTAAAAGGTGTAAAAGAATGTCTGTGACAATGTGGACTTAAAAATTTAGAAAGATCATAGTTGGAATGTTTATGATCACAAATTCTCCCCATCAAAGTCACCCTGACCACAAAGCAACAACAGTATATATAAACACTCTGCATAATAAACATACATAACGGCGGTGCATCAGCATGGCCGCAGCTCTGAGCTGAAAAAGAAAGTACATAAGCGCAGGCGTGGCTGTGTGGTAAGAATCTTTCTTCTCAATGGTTCCAAGTTTAGTCTCACTGCGTGGCACCTTGGGAAAGTGGATTCTATTGTAGACTCGAGCTGACAAAAGCCTTGTGAGTGGATTTGATAGACGGAAACTGAAAGAAGCCCGCCGTATATATATATATATATAATATATATATATATATATATATATATATATATATATATATATAAGTATATGAAAGAATGGAGTTGAACGACTAGTTAACAAATATCCTTTATTCTCGACATATGTTTCGAAGGCTGCATATTCCTAATTCCGAAGGAATAAGGAGTACGTTATGCAGATTTCTCATCAGGAAAATCAAGGAACTTATGTCGACATCAAAATGCACAAAAAACTTTTAGCTGACCGCTCTCAAGGAGCCCATGGCGATAATGAGTGTCTCTTTATAATGAGTGACGACAGAGTGGCTGAATGTAGAAGAATCTAGAAGTTTCTAAAGGTTCAAGAGTTCAAACGAAGTAGGAGGAGGGAGGCATAAAAATAGTAAGGTGAGAGAGTGCAGGTCAAAAGAATGGTGGGTTTAAATGATTTCTTTTGTGAATGAGTGCCTGTGTGTGTGACTGTATATAACTGTCTTAATGTGTGTATGTGTGTGTCTGAATGCGTGATTGTGTTTGTGGATGGGTAGATGTCAGAAAACTGACAGCTGTGAGGTGAAAGATCTGTGTCTGTGTGTTTGGGACACAAAATCGAAGCCTAGGGAGAAGGGTAATGCTGTGTGTTTTATACAATATTATGGACCAAAATTACTGAATCGATCCTTATGATATTTGAAACTTAGATTCAATGCATAAGGGCGGGTATAATGCAATATGTTTGGTTTGAATTTCAGATGACTTAAAGGGGCAGAACCTCCCATGGAAATTCATAAATTTTCGATGTTGATGAAATTTCAACCATGGGTAATTGACACACATCAAGAAGTATTCTCAAAGTTTCCATTTCACATGAGGATTCTAATACGCCCTAATGAGGGCCTTAACTCCCAAATTTTTGTAATTTCTTTTATGATCCTAAACTAAGTCAAAAGTACTTTACGAAATTTGGAAATTATATTCTATGCATAAGGGCCACAACTCCCATGACAATTCATATATTTATGCTTTTGATGAAATTTTAGCCATAGATATTAGATACAAATGAAGTAATATTTATAAAATTTCATCTTCTTACAAGTTAGAAAGACCCCTTCATGGGGACTTAACACCCACAATTTTGTCATTTTATCTAAGCAAAGACGAATAGTTGTACTCTTGGAAGCTGTGGGGTCATCCGAGCATAGAAGATGAGCATTATTTGTAATTCAATGGCACAACAGTGTAAGAGTTTACTTTGACATACACTTAGATTGTAATTTCTGCAATGTGCTGCATAAATTGTCAAGTAAATGAGAGGCATCTTGGCCTCCACTGATTCAGTTGCAAAGTGTTGAGTAAAGTTATTTGATTGCAGACCTCCTTTCAGTCTTTTTATTATCACTCGGTCACACATAGTCCCCAGATGGTAACATTGATTTCAAGGCATTCCAAGATGAGTGACTGGTTAGTCAAAGACATTTTTAGATTTTAAATTCATTCTGTCCAGTTACGTATCAGTATAGTGGTCATTTGCAAACTCCAACTTTCATTTCTCCTTAGCCCTCACGTAACACAGTTATTAATGTTTATTTCAGTTGGGTCACGCCCTTCCAATTGCTATAGATTCATAATGCATCTTACGGCTGTGCCTGTCACCTGGATGGTGAGGAATCCTACATTGGGAGTGGTAACGACTAGGGTAGGGTTACTGACTGCTTATTGTGATCATTCGTTTTTTGGTTTCCTGTAGATTTGCTCTCTTTTACAAACCCAGTGAACATATATTTCCTATTTCAAAGAAGTAGGAAAAAAGAGTGAGAGAAAGTTGTGGTGAAAGAGTACAGCGGGGATCACCCCCACGCCGCCGGAGCCTCGTGGAGCTTAGGTGTTTTTGCTCAATAAACACTCACAAATGCCCGGTCTGGGAATCGAAACCGCGTTCTTACGACCGCTAGTCCGCTGCCTTAACCAAAGGGCCATTGCGCTTCCACTTGGCTGCTGTTTCAACCTGTGCAGCTTTATTGAGTTAAGTCTCTTGCTGATTCGTTGAAGAGATATACTGTATATTTGGTCAGCTGTATATTTGGTCACTTAATGTTAAGATATTTGCTATTTGTAATATGGGATATTCCAATACATCACATCAGATAGAAAGATATTTCTTCTGATTATATTTCTTTATTGCCCACAAGGGGCTAAACATAGAGGGGACAAACAAGGACAGACAAAGGGATTAAATCGATTATATCGACCTCAGTGCGTTACTGGTACTTTATTTATCGACCTCGAAAGGATGAAAGGCAAAGTCAACCTCGGCGGAATTTGAACTCAGAACGTAACGGCAGACGTAATACGGCTAAGCATTTCGCCCGGCGCGCTAACGTTTCTGCCAGCTCGACGCTTTATGGAAAGATTTCTTCTGTTGTTTAATATAGATCACGTTCCATTGGATCGAATCTGCAAACGTGATTTTCGTTTTCTTTTCTTCTTTTGTTAAGTGAACGGATTAAAAAGAAGAGGTTACATGGCATGACTGCGTATTTGTGTTCTTCTGTACAGTCATTGAGGTCAACAGACAAAGCTAATATTAGAACATTCTCGAATAGTCCATTTTCTCTTTATGATTTGACCCAATAGTTTTCAGTAATGCAAATAGCATTAAAGATACTTAGAGCGTTGCGTCAAGTGTTACACAGAAATATTGTACGTTAAACTACGTAGATTTAACAAATATACTTTCAAGTAAAGCAAGGCGGCGAACAGACAGAAACATTAGAGTTGTAAAAATGCTTTGCGGTATTTTTTTCGGCTCCTTACAATTTGAGATAAAATTTTGCTCTTCATCTCTCCAGGGTCTATAAAATAGTTTAGTATTGGGTTGATGGCTTTGATTAACCCCCTCTCTCTCTCTCTCTTTTTTTCTCTCTCATTAAAAGCTACTGAACTTATGCCTAAATTAGAAGCAGTATCGTTAGAATGCCGTACAAAAAATCACCAGTATTTGATCTGAATCTTCATGCCAGTGTTAAAAACATTTATTTCAAGTGAAGAGGTCGATAGAAAAGGATAAGATGGAAATATTTTAAAACAAAGTCCAGCAATATAAAATTACACACTACAAGTTTCAAGAGAGCCCGTAGGTGCTAGGTTTGCCAATTAGAAATTGTAGCTGAGTCTCCCTCATGTCTTATCTTCAATTAAAAAGAAGGAAAGACACATTAGATGATTCACCACTTCCAGATATACAAAAAGAGGTATGATCATAACGCGAATAACTAATCAAAATGCGTGAGGAGAAATATGTTCTCAGGTTATTAACATCACACCCTGGAGTAATGAATAAAATGACAGGAGAATTTCATCAAATTTACACAAAACTGTTTGTTTAAATATTCTTCTTTCTCCTTTCTTTTCTTTTTCCTTTTATTTTTCTCTCTTTTTCTTTTTGTCAGTTGTAAAATTGAACTTTGAAGACCGGTTCCATCAACGCATCGACGCTGGTTGCTTTCCTTCATATTTAGGATTGTAATTTCTATAATTTTGAATTTTTATCACTTTTCATTTTGAACTCGACAATGACAGGCTTGCTGTAGAAATATTGTTCAACCAATAAAACATCTGTTCCAATCGCATCATGCTTTTCGTATTGTGTATTTACCTTTGTGAAGAATTACGTCAGATCTTTTGAATTATTATTATTATTATTATTATTATTATTATTATTATTATTATTATTATTATTCAGTAGTTTTATTTTTATATCGTGCTTTCACTTCACTACTGAGCGCAGCTCTGTGTGCCTTGGGTATGTGTTGTGGTTTGTTGTGATGCTCTTATGGCTACTGTATTGAAAGCGTTTTGCGTAGGATGTGTGCAGTGCCCAGTAGCGCAATTTTCTGTATGTTATATATATTTGTAAGTCCTGGTGTTTTTGTTATGTATTTGTCTGAATATTTTTTAAATCATACCTAATGCGCCTACTATGATAGGAATTGTTTCTGTTTTTAGATTCCACATTCGAGTTACCTCTATTTCCAGGTCTTTGTATTTTGAAATTTTCTCCATTTCTTATAGAGCAACGTTGTCATCTGCTGGTATTGATACATCAATTAGAAAGCATTTTTTTCTTCATGATCTCTGACAACTATATCTGGCCTATTGGCCTTAATTTCTCTATCTGTGTGTATTAGCATATCCCAGAGTATGGTTGCCATCTCGTTTTCTGTGTCCTTTTCTGGCGTGTGCCTTTACCATCTCTTTTCTGTTGTTATTCCATAGTGTTGGCATAGCTTCCAGTGTATGTAAGTCCCAACTCTATCGTGTCTGTGAATGTATTCCTTCTTATCCAGGACTGGGCAGCCAGAGATAATATGATTTATTGTTTCTTGTCCATATCCACATATTCTGCAGTTACTAGTTATGTTTCTTTTCATTATATGTTTTTGGTAATTTCGGGGGGGGGCTTTAGTCTTGTGCTGCAATTAAAAATCTTCCAGTCTCTGCTTTGAGTCCTGAGCTTCTCAATTATTATTATTGTTGTTGTTGTTGTTGTTGTTGTTGTTGTTGTTGTTGTTGTTGTTGTTGTTGTTGTTGTTGTTGTTATTATTATTATTATTATTATTATTATTATTATTTATTCTTATTCTGCAAGTTTGTTACAATCACTTGCCGAGACACACCTAGCGTCTTAGGGCGAGTGAAGGATAAGAGATGTTACAGTATGACTGAAAGCTTGGGATGGGAGGAGTGGCAGAGTCTGTTGCGAAATATATTCATGTAATACAGCACAGACATTTAAATTGATAAGGTTCTTCAAATGATGTGGGCAGTACTTGTCAGCCCAATCTTTTAGATTTCTCTGAGATATGGTTCTCCTAGGATGTTATCTGTTTCTGACAGTCTTTTTTATCATACCTAGGGCACTTACAATAACAGGAGGAGTTCTCGCTTTAAGATACCACATCTTTTGTGTTTCAATTTTCAGGTCCTTATATTTACTTAATTTGTCAAATTCCTTAACAGATATATTTTTATCAGTGGGAACACTTACAAGTAATAGTCTGCAAGTATTTTCCTCCCGGTTTTTAATAATTATGCCTGGTCGATAAACCTGGATTTTTCTGTCGGTTTTAACTGGAAAATCCCAGAGAGTGATATTTTTAACTTCAACGACTATTATTATTATTATTCTATGTTTGACTTTTGCTTTATATTTGTACAAGTTGGCTCCAAGTCTCACCCAGAGACCTCAAGAGACAACAGGGTTGGAAGTTCATGTTGTTGTTATGCCTAGTGTGCCATATATTTGGGGGGTGGGGATGTTGTACTAATGAATGTCTAAAAAAAAAGTTTTTTTTTTTTTTTTTAAACCGAAAATTATGTTTGTTTTAAACCTTGGGATTACATAGAGAGTATTTTGCGTAGGATATGAGCAGTTCCCATGAGCACTATCTTTTGAACTTCTGCCATTTTTGGGTTTCCTGGTATCTGAGTTAGGTAGCTATCAGCCCCTTTTGCTATCATTCCCAGGGCACCTATGACAACAGGTATTGTTTTAGTCTTCAGCTTCCACATTTTGCTGATTTCTATTTCAAGATCTTTATATTTGCTCAGTTTTTGGTAGGTCTTGACAGATACGTTTATATCGATTGGGACAGTCATATCAATGAGGAGGCATGTTCTTTGTTTGAAGTCTTTCAATATGATGTCTGGCCTATTTGCATCTATCTTCCTGTCAGTTTGAATGGTGAAGTTCCAGAGGAGTGAGATGTGGTCATTTTCAAGCACTGGGGGTGGTTTGTGTTCCCACCAGTTTTTTTTCATGGGGCAAATCCAGGTTTTTACAGATTATCCAGTGAATATATTGTGCAGCTCTATCGTGCCTGTTGGGATACTCTGTAGGCGCTAGAAGACTGCACTTGGAGACCACATGGTCAATGGTTTCATTTTGTTGCTTGCATACACGACACGTTGGACTGCTTCTGATCTTTAATATGTTGGCCTGGTAGTTTCTTGTTGGTAGGCATTGATCTTGAGCTGCTATGATAAACCCCTCTGTTTCAGATTTTAAGCCAGAGGCCATTAGCCATTGATGGGTCAGGGCTTTGTCGATATCTGCATTATTCGCTCTCTTTGGGTATTTGCCATAGAGAGGTTTTTCTTGCCATTTATTATTCAGAATATCTAAGGCCGCAGTTTTGGCACGGGTTTTCATGCGCCTAGCTTTTTCTGTGCTTGTTTCTTGTATATCTATCTCTAATTCCGAAATTGGTTGTATTCGGAATTCACTTAGATATTCCTTTGCCTGTTTTGTGACTGAGTATGATGCTTTCTTGTTTTCATGTTTTGAGACAAGTTTTAGCATCCAGTCCTCAGAGTTTTTCAGGTAGGTGTCTAGGCCAATTGTAGCAATCTTCATTGTTATTGCCAGTTGCAAAAGACCACGGCCTCCCTCTTTTCTTGGCAGATAGAGTCGTTCTGTATCTGCCTTAGGGTGGTGCATTCTATGCATTGTCAACAGTTTCCTTATTTTTCTGTCGAGCTGACATATTTCAGTAATTGACCAGTTAACAATATTGAAACTGTAAGTCACGACTGGTATAGCTAATGCATTGATTGCTTCGATCCTGTTTCTTGCATTCAGCTCTGTCTTGAGTATTGCTCTCACTCTTCGATAGCATTCTCTCCTGATCCTTTCCTTCATCTCTGAATGCCTTATTCCGTTCCCTTCAATTACCCCTAGGTACTTGTAGCTCTCCGCTGGGTCTAGTTTTTTTATGACATTCTGTTGGTCAAGGTTAACGTTAGATGTTTCTGTCATTTTTCCTTTGATAAAGGTAGCCTTTGCACATTTATCGAGGCCGAATTGCATTCTGATGTCGTCACTGAATTGTTTGACTATCGCTAGTAAGCCCTTGAGTTGTTGATCATTTTTTGCAAAAAGCTTTAAATCATCCATGTAAACGAGATGATTTATATTTTTATCAAACATTTTATACCCGTACTGCGCGTCATTGAGCAGCTTTGAGAGAGGTATTAAGGATAAACAAAAGAGGAGTGGTGACAGTGAGTCACCCTGGAAAATGCCACACGAAATTTTTACATCACCAGCATTTAGGGATTCACTGTCACTGTTCAGAGTTAGTGTGGTTCTCCATGATCTCATATTATTATTATTATTATTATTATTATTATTATTATTATTATTATTATAGTGGTTGTTGTTGTTGATAGTCGCAATGACACCTCTATGTGATTAGATGAATGTTTTTATAATGGAACGCCTTAATATTTTTTACATGTGTGAAATATATTTTACACGAGAAGCAAATTTTATTAAATTGTCTTACAAGAAAACGGAAGAAAAAAACCTGAATTTTATTTAAATCTTTAATCGTTGAGTTGTTTGAACTGATTCGTTATGGCTTTAAGTGAACCGAGTAATACCCAAAAGTAAGAAAAGAAACTTTAATTTGCGTAGACACAAAGCAAGAAACATAAACTAGTTTATATTCCAACGAAGCATGTTTATCGGGCATGAGAATATCTGTTTTTAGGAAAGAATGACATAGGGAGTGGGTTCTTGTTGGTCGTTCAGTAACAACTACAGCAGCAGCAGCAGCAGCAGCAGCAGCAGCAACAACAACAACGACAACAACAACAACAACAACAACAACAACAACAGCAGCAGCAGCAGCAGCAGCAGCAATAATGTTGACAAAATTATCGACGAAGGAGAAATGCTTAAATGGAAACATATAGTTTTGCCCGAATGTGGAAGAGGCTCGGGCTAAAATGGACAATGCGTTCAGAAACACTGCATTATCTCACTCGAATAATACATTCAGAAACGGTTACAATGAAAGCTAATCTACTTCTGTGTCATGAAAAGGAAAGTTTTGACATATGCCTAGGTTAGTATCTTATACATAATAAAGACCAAAGACGACGTTCAATGGCGGGAAAATTTTGCTTGCGAAATTACCGCTCATGAGTTTATGGGGCAGCGTAATTCAAATGTGAGTTAGAGACATAACATGTGATATTGTTCTCTGACTCATTGTCGCCTTTGTAAAGTAATGGATATGTTATGAGTTCACAAGTAGCAAAAAAAAATGATATGCGATCTGTAAAAGTCAGCATCGAAAATGTAGGTTATTTTCTTCTTTTCGCTGGCCTTTGGGCAGGGTCGTCCTAGCTGGAACCTATTCAGTATACAAAATTCCTATTTGCTTTCGATCTTTCAGCAAAATATACTATACAAAGAGTGGTGGTTACAGAAGTTTAGTTTTTTGAGATTTATGTTATTGCTCAATGTAGTACGTGTATCATATTTGTTCAACGTACGATATGACGGGATAATAAATAACGTCCTCGCAAATCATTCTCCTCAAGATACACAATACTTGTAATTATACTCGACAATACGCAACTCTCGGCTTTACACAGCTCGCCGACACTCTCAAATGTTCTTTTATATTGTGGCACAGTCCATTAGGAGCCAAGCAAATAGGGGTGTTCTACTTTCACACAACACCTCCCCCTTTTGAGATTGGCTTTGTCCTTTTATTTATTCATTTATTTATTCTTTAACTTTTATCAAAATTTTATTTCCTTGGTGAGAAACTGGCATATCTCTTTCTCTTGGCGTTAATTTCCATCATTTCTGTATGTTTTCTTTTCCTGTTCGACCTACGTGTCAGTTCTGCTTTCACTTGTGGTTCTGGGACCTCGAACATGTCATACCATATATCCATTGGCTCATCTCGCCTTTCTTGATTTTTGGTATATATTTTCTTTAATTGATTAAAATGCCTTTTATGTTCATATTTTGGTCCTTTGACCATATACATCACATTACTCAAACATCCTGTTATATTACATTGTTCCCAGTCCTGTTTTCCGTTTTTATACATTTTAAAATACACTTCGTCACTTGTGTTAAAATATGTCGTTCTACATCCCGAATTTTGTATTTTCCGTTTCCTATTCAGCAACAATTTGTTAAACACAGAACGAATCTTTCTGGAGAACATCAAATCTTAGGGTGACCTACCCGACTCTGTATTTGGATTCAGTGTTATTCTGTACACCTGTAAGAACTTTGTCATATTTCTATCTTCAAAAGCTTCCCGTCTGGTCTTTCTTAAGGCTGTCTTGAATATGTCGTCGAATCTTTCCGCTAACCCATTTGAGCTTGGATGGCATGGCGGAGTTAACACATGCTTCATCTGGATTGAGTTACAGATTTTAAAAAAATCCCTCGCCATGAATTGTGTGCCATTATCTGACACGATCGTATCTGATACTCCATAACGAGCAAACAATTCCCCCTGAAGTCAATAGTCACATTTGTGGTTGGCCTTGAACATTTACACACTTCAGGCCATTTCGAATCGCTATCCACCACGATGATATAATAAAAGCCATTTATTGATCCTGCAAAATCCACATGCTGTCTAGACCATGCTGAATCCATTTTTGGCCACAGCTGTATCTGCACTGGGGGTGCCATACCAGTCTCTCAATTTGCTTGTCCGTATTCGGCCAATACACGTAACTCCTTATGAGGCTTTTCATCCGGGCAATCACCGGATGTCCTACATGGAAGCCTTTCAATATTCTATTTTGCAGTACTTCAGGTACTACCACCCTTTGTGATAATACATCATCACATACTGAATAATGCTTTGAACCTGCGTTCCACTAATTTTTCGTATTATTTCCCAACAGTATTTTAAAATCTTGTTTATGGACATATATTTTCCCGATTTTAACTTAATTTCTTTTAGCGTTACAGGCAGATCACATACTACATTGCACAAAATGTTCTTCAGTTCCATTTCTAGTTTTAACGATGCAAACACCGTGTCTTCAAAAGGTTCTTTATATTTTGGAATTAGCCTAGACAACCCGTCTGCGTGTCCCATTTTCTTTAATGGCAAAAACTTCATCTAAAAATCATAGCTGAACAGGGTAGTCCCCCAGCGCTCTAAACGGTTTGCTGAATGCGTGGGGATACCCCTTTTCGAACCGAAAATAGATAGTAACGGTCGGTGATCAGTCTACAGTGTAAACGTCCTACCTTGTAGGAATTTATGGAATTTCTTTACTGCGAAAATTAATAATAAAGCCTCCTTTTCGATCTTGCTGTAGTTTTTTCTGCTACTAGGAGGACTCTTGATGCATGTGCAATAGCTTCGATTTTACCATAATTAAATTTATGCAATATCACAGCTCCTATACCATATTCACTGGCATCCGATGCCACTATTATTTTCAGGTTTGGGTCGAAATGAATTAACGATAACTGAGGTTAACGTCTGTTTTAATTCCTCGAATGCTTTCTGACATTCATTTGTCCAGTCCCATTCCGTGTCTTTCTTTAACAAATTGTAATGTTTTTTTGTTAGTGGGAGCAGGCATATTTTTTATCGCATCATCCGTTTTTATCGATCATCTGTCGCAAGTACTTTATTTTTGTTTAAAAAATCGCATTTATTTACGCTTACTTTAAATCAATAGTCGCTTATTCTTTTAAAAACATTTTTTATATGTTCAGTATACTGGTCCCTCGATTCACTTTTGATCAATATGTCATCCAAGTATGGGACCGCAAACTTACAGTCTGCTAGTAAAGTGTCCATCACTTGCTGAAATATTACTGGTGTGACATTAACCCCAAATGGCAGTCATAAAACGGTACAGACCTTGATGAGTATTAATTGTTAATAATTTAGCACATTCCTAATCTACACGTAATTGGAGGCAGGCTTCTGACAAATCCAGCTTGGAAAAATTTTTGCCACCATTGCACTTAGCAAATATTTCTTCTGGCCTTGGAAGCGGATGTTTTAAAAACTGACCCAGTAGGCCGTATACTTTCCAAAATGTTCAATAACGGGTCAATAACACAGACCAAGATTTTGAGCGAAATGAACTATTTCAAGGAGAGTAGAGAAGCCTCTCTGAGTCTCGTTAGATTGAAACCCTCTTGGAAATAGGAACTTTGAAATAAATTGTTCTTTGAAATATTATTTCAAAAGTTAACCAGAGAAAGTAATTGACAAAATATGATTAAATTTCTGGAGAGAAGATTACTAACAAAATAAGCTGAAGGATGTGAGTAAAATGGTTGATCAAGTCGGATAAATTAAGATCAGGAAGTGGCTTGGAAAAATAAAAGGGAAAATAAATGGATTAAAATAAACGGGAAGAAGAAACGAATGAATTTATTCGACAACTCAATAGCTCACTTCAGTTCCAGAAACACAGTATATCCTTTTCTACTCTAGGCACAAGGCCCGAAATTTTGGGGGAGAGGGCCAGTCGATTAGATCGACCGCAGTACGTAACTGGTACTTAATTTACCGACCCCGAAACGATGAAAGGTAAAGTCGACCTCGGCGGAAATTGAACGCAGAACGTAAAGACAGACGAAATACCTATTTCTTTACTACCCACAAGGGGCTAAACACAGAGGGGACAAACGGATTAAGTCGATTACATCGACCCCAGTGCGTAACTGGTACTTAATTTATCGACCCCGAAAGGATGAAAGGCAAAGTCGACCTCGGCGGAATTTGAACTCAGAACGTAACGGCAGACGAAATACGGCTAAGCATTTCGCCCGGCATGCTAACGATTCTGCCAGCTCGTCGCCTTAGAAACACAGTATATTGCTGGAATTCTCTCGCTACTAACATTACTCTGTGTAGACAATAACCTATATAAATTTAAATTGAATACTCAAATACATCGTTTTAACCAGTCAGACACAGTTTGCAAAGAACACAAGCACTGTCTCTCCTCACGAACTAAATAATATGTCTGTAGTATATTTGGCGAAGAAATATTGGATATGAAAAATGGATTTATCCAAACCACAGAGACCTACAGTGTCACTCCAGAGCCATACAAAGAGATCAGCCCGGAGATATAATTGCTCTCCATGGCAGAATTCTAGAAGTGATACTTCTTGAAAAAGGAAAGGATTGTCACTATTGAGGTCATGAGATAGAGGAAAATTGAAATCAGTTATTTGGAAGCTGAATGAAGTGCTTCTCAGAATTCAAAATAAAAGAACCATAGAATTGAATTCTTTGATATATGCCGCTGCATACGTCATTACCGAAAGAATGCGAATGTTCCGAGAAAAGAGAGAAAAGAGAAACGAAGAAACAACTTTCTTCTAGATTGTTCTCTATATTATGGCTACATTTCCCAAGGAAGAGTCCAATCTAGCATGAAATAAAATCAGAGACATGTTAACCAGTGAAACTGTATTAATTAAACATGCAAATATATACATGTACATTTCCATGAACATATAAACATACTTACACAGACTCGTGTATACAAACGTAGTTTAATGAACTATTTCGGTGCACCGGTACGCATGTACTTTTCTATAGACACTAAAGCATGATGTAAATATGTATGTATACCTTAGTTAATACATACGCATCTCAGTATGTGTATAACAGACACTCAAGGCTAATTATAGATTGTATGGGTGCGTAGAGATTTGTAAGTGTTCACAGCAACTGTGCATTCAAACATGATCAACTTGAAATGCCTAGCATTTCCATTAATCTAATGTTAGAATAACCGCGTTGGGGGAACGAAGCAGATGAAAGAAGTAATTGATGTGTTCATATTATTGCTGTATATTTTCCCAGATAGTTTTAAAACAATAGTGGCCACTGGTCATTTGATAACCTTCAAGAAAAATCTCCTTTTATTAATGGTCATCGATTAGATGCCATCGATAGCAATCGATATATATGTGCATACGCACACACATGCTCACATAATACTGGTAAAAAAAGCTATACATATATACACACACATATACATGTACACATACACACGTACACATAAAAACACTAGTATACACATCTAGAAATATTCATACATACATACATACATATATATATATGTATATATATGATATACTAGCAGAGATACCCGGCGTTGCCCGGTTACATTCAATTAGAGAATTAGACTTTTCTCTTATATTTTCTGAATGAACTGGAATATCTATATTTCAAATTTCATCAAAATTGCAGATGAGGGTTATTTCCCTCTTTACACACCCTAAAAAAATTGTAATCGTGCCACATGGAAACCAAAAGACGAATGATCACAATAAGCAGTCAGTTAACCTACCCTAGTCGTAACCACTCCCAATGTAGGATTCCTCACCATCCAGGTGACAGGCACAGCCGTAAGATGCATTACGAATCTATAGCAATTGGAAGGGCGTGACCCAACTGAAATCAACATTAACAACTGTGTTATGTGAGGGCTTAGGTGAAATTAAAGTGTCACCTCTGAAGTTTGCAAATGACCACTATACTGATACGTAACTGGACAGAATGAATTTAAAATCTAAAAATGTCTTTGAATAACCAGTCACTCATCTGGGAAGGCCTTGTAATCAATGTTACCACCTGGGGACTATGTGTGACCGAGTGATAATAAAAAGACTGAAAGGAGGTCTGCAATCAAATAACTTTACTCAACACTTTGCAACTGAATCAGTGGAGACAAAGATGCCTCTCATTTACTTAACAACTTATGCAGCACATTGCAGAAATCACAATGTAAGTGTATGTCAAAGCAAACTGTTACACTGTTGTACCATTGAATTAGAAATAATGCCCAACTTTTATGCTCGGGTAACCCTACAGCTTCCAAGAGCACAACTGTATTCGTTTTTGCTTAGATAAAATGACAAAATTGTGGGTGTTAAGTCCCCATGAAGGGGTCTTTCTAACTTGTAAGAAGATCAAATTTTATAAATATTACTTCATTTGTGTCTAATATCTATGGTTAAAATTTCATCAACAGCAAAAATATATGAATTGTCATGGGGGTTATGGCCCTTATGCTTAGACTATAATTTCCAAATTTCATAAAGATCCATTCAGTACTTTTGAGTTAAGGCTCCCATTAGTGTGTTATATATATATATAGATATAGATATAGATATAGATGCACATACACACACACACACACACGCACACACACACACACACACACACACACACACACACACACACACAAAGATAAATTGATAGATACAACTGAGTGGGCAAACAAAAATATGAGACATAGCCTAGCGCTTTTTTATGTTGATAAGCCTAGTACTTATTCTATTAGTTTGTTCTTGTGAAACCAGTAAGTTTTGTGGATATAAATAAATGAACAGCAGTTGTGAAGCAGTGATGAGGGCGAAACACAGAGACAAAGACACACACACATACACTTACATATATACATCTATATACGATTGATTTGTTTCAGTTCCTGTCTACGAAATCCTTATATATTGTTGTTGGCATCCTTTTTGTCTCAGGAGACAATGGAGTTGCGCATAAAATAATCTAGTCCGGCTTTTTCATTTCATGTCCTAATACAGCTCCTGCTATGGCTGTGTAGTTCTATCCTGGACAAACACTCCCTCTGGCAGGTGCCGCAAATGTAGCGAAGACTTTGCCTGGCTGGTTGTAATGTCATACTTTCTTGTTGACGTCTTTTCTTGTCTTTCCATTTCTCCTCTCCATCAATGTCACTCCTTTGTGTTCCCTCTTTTACGGTACGTCGCCAATCTCCACGGTTGCTGGCAACTGCTTCCCAGTTGGAAATATTGATGTTGCAGGCATTCACGTCCCTTTTGCAAACATCCTTGTATCGTAAGAACGGTCTTCCCACAGACCTAGTGCCCCTAACAAGCTTTCCGTTGAGTATGTCCTTGGGGATTCTGCCATCTTTCATACGGCTAACATGTCCAAGCCATCTCATACGTCTTTGTGTGAGGAGTGTAAACATGCTCGGTATTCCTGCTTGCTTGAGGACATCTTTGTTGGGGACATGATTCTGCCATTTGATGCGAAGGATTTTCCGGAGGCAAATAGCATCTCCTTGATCAGGACGCTTCTGATTTTGGTCTTGGCACGCAGACGCGAGAGATTGAACAATTTCCCATCACTTCTACTGTGCAGAAACACTCCATCATTTGATGTCACAAAGGCATGTGACAGCAGCAGCGAGAAGAAGATGCCAAATAATGTAGGAGCAAGGACACAACCTTGCTTTACCCCATTTTTTATTTGGAAGGTGGCTGATGTTGAACCATTGTGCTGTATGGTGCCTTGCATATCATCATGGAAAGATTCGATGATCTTCAGCTTTGGTGGACATCCGAGTTTTTGGAGCAGGATGAAGAGGCCTTTTCTACTTACCAAGTCAAAGGCCTTTGTCAGATCAATGAAGGCCATATATAATGGCATTTTCTGCTCTCTGGACCTGAAGTTGGCGTATGGAGAATATCATGTCAATAGTTGATCTGTTTCTTCTAAAGCCACACTGCGATTCTGGATAAATTCGAGAAGCAAGCAGTTGCAGCCTGGACAGGATAATGCGAGCAGAGGCCTTTCCAACAGTGCTTAGAAGAGATAGTGTACGGTAATTGTTACAATCACCAGGGTTACCTTTGTTTTTGTAAAGCGTAATGATGTTAGCATCCCGCATATCCCGAGGGACTCTACCCGCTTCCCAGCACTGACACAGAAGCTCATGAATGTGCCGAAGCAGGATGGTGTTTTTGCCGGTTTTGATGATCTCTAAGGGGATTCCGTCTTTTCCCGGAGCCTTGTTACTTACTAGGGAGTCAATAGCCTTGGTGAGCTCTGCTATAGATGGCAGACTGTGAAGTTCACACATGACTGGCAAGATCTTGACACCCTCGATTGCAGCCTCAGCTACCGTGGTCTCTCGTGAGTAGAGATCCTGGTAGTACTCCACCCATCTATCCATTCGCTTGCTTTGGTGCTTGATGAGATCCCCAGTAGTTGATTTCAGAGGGGCTGAGTTGGTTGCGGATGGACCGAGGGCCTTCTTCAAACCGGCATACATCCCACGGGTGTCGCCACTGTCAACAGCTGACTGGATACTCTGACAGATTTCCTGCCAATACCTATTTGGACAGCGTCTGGCAGTCAGTTGGGTTTTATTTCTTGCCTTTCTGAGTTCTTCGAGTGACTTTATAGAAGAATCACTCTTGTATTACATCAGAGCTGCACGCTTTGTTTCGATAACTGTTTCCAGCTCTGAGAGCCCAGCAATGAACAAAATCTGGGTTTTGCCTTTCTCTCATGCCGAAAGTATCTACTGATGTGGTATACAAAGCTTCCCTGATATAATTCCACCTACTTTCAGCAGTGGTGGTTGGGCAGCTACTGAGGGCAACTTTGATAGAAACAGCAAAACATTGTCCCAGTGTAGGGTCCGAGGTTCAGGCAGTGTCAATGCGTGGTCGGCCCATTTTCTTGGAGTGATGGACTTTTTAGGCAGAATCCACACCCTGCTTCTTATTAGTGAATGATCTGTGTCACAATCCACGCTGTGGTAACTACGAGTCAGTTGAACAGAATTCAGAAACGGTATTCGTGTAATGATGAGATCCAGCTGATGTCAGTGGTGAGATCTTGGCTGTCTCCAAGATGCCTTGTGGGATGTCTTGTTGGCAAAAAATGTGTTAGTGATGCACAGGTTATAGTATGGGCAAAATTCAAGTAGTCTCTGGCCATTGTCATTCATGTTGCCAATACCAAAACACGTACACTTACATATATACATACATATATATACGATCGATTTGTTTCAGTTCCTGTCTACGAAATCCACATATACGTATATATATATATATATATATTATATATATATATATATATAATATATATATATATATATAATATATATATATATATAATATATATATATATATATATATATATATAAAAATATATATATATATATATAATATATATATATATATATATATATATATATATATATTATATATATACACACATATATACATACACACACATACATTTCAATTTAGGTTTTTATTTTTCATGTTTATATTCGTATTTCATTGTTATGTTTATATTGGGTTGTCCGGAAAGTTCGTTCCGATTTTTAAAGGCAAGTAAAGGTCACTAAATACTTGCCGTTACATTTTTAATGAACCAAATCTGAACCATTTCGTTGCACAATACGTCTCCGTCTTTCCTTTACCTTGAAAATATCCTCTTCCCAGAATTGGGGTGGTTTCAAGGCAAAGAATTCGTCAAGGTATCTTTTTACGTCATCTAAGGAATTGAAATTTTTACCATTAAGACTTTTCTGCAGAGACCTGAATAAGTGGAAATCCGAAGGAGCAATATCTGGGGAATAGGGAGGGTGGGGGTAACACATCCCAGCCGAATGCAGCAATTTTTGTCTGGTTCCCAAAGCATCAAGTGCCGAAAATGAACTTTCTCATCTTTTATTTTCAAGGGTTACAGAATTAACACAGGTTATAGGAACATAAACCTTCTTCCACGAAAAGATAGCTTAAACTGAGCTCTTAATGGTGTAGTCAAATCCTATTTTATGGACTCAAACATGTTCTAAAATAAGTCGAAAGATAAGCTACTATAAATCGGCACGAACTTTCGGGACAACCCAATATTTCTATATTTTTATCATGAAACTCTTAACATAAATATATGTATATTGGTATGGAATAATACCTCATGTGCTACATCTGAATTTTCTTGTCTGAATGTTTTAATACAAATATCCGAAATTTTTATTGTATACCACATTTTATTAATACTTAGCTCATATACGGAGACAAAAATGTTGTACTATATACTGCAGGTTATCTCCATTAAAATTCTCGTATTATATACATTATATATATATAACATACACACTGGCGAAAATAAATTTAAGACCGATGATAAAAGTTCTATTTCTTACAAAATATTCTGTTACTAGTCCTTTGCCGATCTTTATATTGTCCAGTCTCCTAGTATAACTTCCACGCTTGCATGCAAGCCGGTTTACTGCACTTTAGTTGCTTGCTGATGTTCGAAAAGGAAACTTTTTGCTGTAATATACGATTTTTGCTCTCGTGACTGGACTAAGGCTACGTTGTTTTCCCATTATTAATAAATTGTATAATAACATTAAATTATAACTTTATATGGTGCATTTAGGCTCGTTGTGTGACCACCCATTTTGGCCAAAAAATTGCATACATATTACATGGTCTAATTTTGCCGGTAAATTTGAAACGTTTATATTACGTTCTGAGTTCAAGTTCCGCCGAGGTCGACTTTGCCTTTCATCCTTTCGGGGTCGATAAATTAAGTACTAGTTACGCACTGGGGTCGATGTAATCGACTTAATCCGTTTGTCTGTCCTCGTTTGTCCCCTCTATGTTTAGCCCCTTGTGGACAGTAAAGAAATATATATTAATTTAGCATTAGAATTCTTCAAGTTGTATAAAAATTGTTTGCATTATTCGAAAGAGAAATAAATTTTGCATAAGGTGTAAAAAATATAAATAATTTGTATGGTGTTAGTAACAAAATATTTTGTAAGAAATAAAACTTTTATCGTCGGTCTTAAATATATTTTTGCCGGTGTATATATCTCAGGTCATCCCATAAGTTCTGTCCGAATTTTGGATAAAGAATCCAAGTGATCAAATGTTATATTTAATTGAAAGTTAATCATCAATGTACTTTCCCTGATTATCTATGACTTACTTCCATCTATTTACAAGCTTTTTAATCCTATCAATGTAAAACTCTTTTGGTTCCAAAGCGTAGAACTCTGAAATGTCAGGTTCGACCTCCTCCTGGCTTGCGAAAGTTGTGTCCCCCTAATAATTCTGTAAAGTATGAAACAAATGGTATCCTGAAGGAATAAGGTCGGGAGAATAAGTTGGATGAAGAAATTTTTCCAAACCGACCTCTTCGATCTTCTGCGATGTGATCTTTGCAGTGTGGGGTGCGCATTGTCCTAATGAAACATCACTCGTTTTCGACTCACTAAAGCGGCTCTTTTTTCCTTCAAAGCTTGGTTCAAACGCTCTAATTGCTGACAGTAGACTTGAGCATCAATTGTTGCATTAGGTGGTAACAATATAAAGTGAATTACGCCTTTGCAATAGCACCAGATAGAGTAGAACCTTTTTCTCATGGTGCCACGCAGTGGGACTGAACCCGGAAGCATGTGGTTGGTAAGCAGGCTACTTACCACACAGCCATTCCTACGCCTATACCACGCCTATATGTGAGTGCGTGTATGTGTGGGTGTGTGTATGTATGTATGTACACACATATATATATATATATGCATGTATAATTGCATGCCTTTATATTTGTATGTATATATATATATATATATATGTATATATATATATGTATATACACATACATATACATATTTATATATAGATAGATATACATATATACATGTGTGTGTATGTGGCATGTGTGTTAGGCGTACCACATAGCCATTCCTACGCCTATACCACATAGCCATTCCTACGCCTATACACAGCCACTCCTACGCCTATGTAGGATATATAGAAAAAATAGAAATTTAACTTAAAACCGAATAATAGTATACTTTAATATATAAGAAAAACTATCAAAGACATTTCCAAAGCATGCTGTTAAGGTGGTCATGATAAAACCATTCTACAAAAATAACTGAAATAAAATATCATCTGAGTAGGAGTACATAGAATATATGAAAGCAATAACAATGACTATTTTCTTCATTACGGGTGGATATGTATAAGATATCAAAAATATGGAATCGAATATAGGGGGTAATTGAATTTGAGGTATATTAATGTATAAGGGAGTACAAGCGGCAACAATAGCTAAATCAATTTGGGTATGTAAACGTTTAATGAACCTTTTTTGCTTAAAAAATATACTAAAATAAAGGTTTCCATATCAGGTAATTTTTATAATTCCCTCCCGCTTGTAAAGAATTACATCGACCCCAATACGCGACTGGAACTTAATTTATCGACCCCGAAAGGATGAAAGGTAAAGTCGACATCGGCGGAATTTGAACTCAGAACGTAGCGGCTGACGAAATACCTTATTTCTTTACTACCCACAAGAAGACAAACAAGGACAGAAAAGCGGATTAATTTGATTACATCGACCCCAGTGTGTAACTGGTACTTAATTTATCGGCCCCGAAAGGATGAAAGACAAGGTCGACCTCGGCGGAATTTGAACTCAGGACGTAACGGCAGACGAAATACGGCTACGCATTTCGGCCGGCGTGCTAACGTTTCTGCCAACTCGCCGCCTTAAGGCAACCAATAATAATGAAGATGTATCTGCAGCGCTGTGTTCAAACAGAGATTATTATAAACAAAGAAGAAAAAAAGAATTCATTTCTTACATGGAAGTTACCTTATCTAGAGAAATCTAGTTGTGTTGTATAAAATCGAATATAGCTTCATTAAGAATAATTCAAAGTTACTCTTCAACAAAGCCAATGCTAGTTGTTCTGCTATATATATATATATATATATATATATATTATATATATATATATAGAGAGAGAGAGAGAGAGAGCAATAAGAAAATGAAGGGGATCATAGTTGGTATTCATCAACTTTTAGACATTATATTATGTCAATTTATTTATTTATTTACTAAAATGACAATTACAACAATATACATACATGTATAACATATTCATGCTTTACATATATATAATATAATGATTGGATAGATATTATCCCTTAGTTGGTTGGATTCACAACCTCTAACTTCCTTGGAATATATATATATATATATATATATATATATATATATATATATATATATATATATATATATATATATATATATATATATATATACACCACATACACATATATATATGTATATCTATATACATACATATATATTATGTATATCTATATCTATATACATATATACACATAAATATATAATATATACATACATATATGTGAGTGCGGGTATGTGTGGGTGTGTGTATGTATGTATGTGCATATATATATATATATGCATGTATGATTGTATGCCTTTATATGTGTATGTATATCTATATATATGTATATATATAGATATATGTATATACACATACATATACATATTTATATATAGATAGATATACATATATACATGTGTGTGTATGTGGCATGTGTGTTAAGCGTACATATGTACGTATATTTATATATTATACATTATGTATATATATTCATGTACGTATATGTATATATATATATATATATATATATATATATATATATATATACATATATAAACACACATATATATATGTATGTATGTATGTATGTATGTATGTATGTATGTATGTATGTATGTATGTATATATACTTAGATCATTGTGCGTGAACGTGTACGTGGTTGTAGATGTTCCCCTTACAAGTGATGCTATACTCAATCAGAGACACATCGCCCAGGTTTAGAAGCCACCATCATTTCAGCTGTACGTTACAAAGATGGCATGCACTTACGAGACCCGTACTTTACTCAATAGTTACTGTTTCAAATATCGATTTATCGATAACATGATCTTTAAAAAAGAAGTTCATATGATAGCATCAGACAAACAGCAGCACCATTGCAAACAAACTACTACAAGAAGTATTGTTATTATTATTATTATTATTATTATTATTATTATTGCTATTATTATTTATTTATTTTAATTTATTTATTTGTTTATAATTCGATAGTTTTTTCTGCACTTTTCGTTCTCATACTGTTTAGTATGTCGGGTACATTTTGAAAGTCATGCATAAAAAAATGTTCAAGGTGAACAAATGATCTGCCAGAATGCTGCAAAATTTCTTTTCCATACTTTACTGTCGCTGCATGCTACTTGTTATGTTACTACTGTGTCTCTTTGCTGAATGATAATATTTTTCCATGTTTTCCCATGGCTAATTATCTGCTATTTTTCTAAAGGGGTTATGGATTAATTTCTTATACGCTATATAAAATTCAATTCATTTATAGGATCTTTACCTTTTGACCTACAGATTTAAAAAAATAATTTTTTGTAACTAAACACTTTCAAACTTCGGACACTGGTAGAATGCGTCATACAAAACATCTTTTACTCTTAGCATTTTTTAGAAAAACTTATATTTACGAAGTTATTTCACTTTAATGTTCTCGTATTTCGGTAATTTCAACCAATCAATGACGTGTATTCAGCTGAATAAAATTACTGCCGTTGTTTGTCAACAAGAACTTCCGGCGGTGTGTATTTCGTTTGTCACTGTTATTTATGACATCGTTGTATGTTTGTACAGGTTTTAAGGTTTTAGGGTTGTAAAGATCTCATTTAAATTAAAATTTAAAATTAGAATTCAATACCGTATCTTAGTTTTCTAGTATATACGCATTATTTAAAAACTATTGCCATTTTCTTTATAGAATCTCATGTTATTTTTATCAAGTGTTAAATACTCACCTGACAATGCGAAAGCTTAACATAACTAGTAGTAATGCGTCACACAGAGCAACTTGTGGTTTTGTTCGGTTACTTAACGCTCTGAGTTCAAATCATGCCGAGGTTAGCTTGGCATTTCACACTTCTGAGGCCAAATAAATAACAGAAGAGATGAGTTTCAGGTTAATTCTAACCTCGCCGCTGAAATTTAAGGCTTTGTGCCTAGGTAAGGATATGAAGCTTGGGAGGAAGGTGGACTTAAAGATATCACTAGAGCAGAAGACATTACTTTACATTTTTGCTTTCCGTCCTTCAACAGTTGATAACAAAAGGTACCAGTCAAGAACTGTTGTCGATCTAATGGCCAACACATCTTTATCCACCATACTTGGCCTTGTGAAAATATTGGTTTCAAATTTCGGTACAAGACCAGCACTTTCGGAAGAGAGGCCAAGTCGATTACATCGACCCCAGTGCTCAACTAGTACTCATTTTATCGACACCAAAGAGATAAAAGGTAAAGTCGACCATGGCGGAATTTGAACACCGAACGTAAGTGGTATTTCGTCTGCCGCTACGTTCTGAGTTCAAATTCCGCCGATGTCGACTTTGCCTTTCATCCTTTCGGGGTCGATTAAATAAGTACCAGTTACACACTGGGGTCGATATAATCGACTTAATCCGTTTGTCTGTCCTTGTTTGTCCTCTTTGTGTTTAGTCCCTTGTGGGTAGTAAAGAAATAAGGACGTAAGGACAGACGAAATTCCACGAAACATTTTGCCCGGCGTGCCAACGATTTTGCAAGCTCACCACCTTGGCCTTATGACAAGATTAAAAGGTAATATTTAAGATAGTGAGTAGGGCATACTTAAGCGCAGCAGTATAGCACGGGTAAAAATTGTGGCAGATTTAGTTGTCTCTGCCTTCTAATTTCAAATACTAACAGCGTTGACTTCGCATTTAATATTTGCAGCAATATATATAGAATAGTGGAGGCACGTGGCCTAGTGTTTTGAGCAGCGGACTCGCGGTCGAGGGATCGCGGGTTCGAATCTCAGACCGGGTGATGTGTGTGTTTATGAGCGAAACACCTAAGTTCTACGCAGATCCGTCTTTCGCCACAACTTTCTCTCACTCTAACCTCCTGTATCTTGCAGCTCACCTGCGACGGACCGGCGTCCCATCCAGGTGGGGAACCTATACGCCAAGGAAACCGGGAAAACCGGTCCTATGAGCCAGGCGTGGCTCGAGAAGAAACAAACAACAATATATTGAATAAGTGCCGGTCACTATGGTAGATTATATTACCTCTACTTCTCTACATATATGGTCTTCTATTCTTCTTAGATTCGTTATAAGTGAATGTTGGTAAAACTAATGTATTTCATCTTTTAATTGAAACTTAATACCTACGCATACACTATTTGTTTCCATGCTATAGAAGCATCTATGTTAACATAAGATGCATCAATGCATCTTTGTTGACATAAGAAGCATCTATGATGACATAAAAATAGCTAGAAACAGCAGTCATATTTGCTTCAAATCATTCCCCTATTTCTTGAAAAAGAAAACACACATTCGACAATGTAGTCCTAGGAAAGCAATGTTTGCGGGATTATCAGGGTAGAAATGAATTACTTTGATCATCTGGATAGTCAAGACTAATGTGATACCAAACAATAACGACTATGAAATTAATTAGAAATCGGAACATGTCGATAAATTACAGAAAAATGTTTTTGGGAACTGGGACCAATGTTGACGTTTTTATCTTGTCACATCTTAAGATATGCAAATATGCCTCTCTGGATGTATTTTCCATTGTTTTCCTATTTTTGGCCAAAAGATCTTTTTTTTCAAGTTCACAAATGAAATGCATCTATATTCAAATATGACATTCATGTCACAGAAGTGTTTAGTCATGTAGTTACATATATTATTATAGTTATGCATTATAATAAGTAAATTTACTATTTCTATTGACGCCCAACTTTAACTAGAATCACGCAAGCATATCGTGATCATTTAACCGAGTCTTTTGTGTTGGACACTATTTTCTTTTCTGCAGAAATTGTGTGTGTGTGTATGTGTATGTGCGTATGTATGTATATATATATATATATATATATATATATATATATATATATATATATATATATATATATATATATATTATATATAATATATATATATATATATATATATATGTGTGTGTGTGTGTTGTGTGTGTGTGTGTGTGTCTGTGTATTAATCCATTAAAAATTTCCTACCAGCTTTTTCTTTGAGTTCCTTTATTATTTTATTCTTCCACTGGTTTCACTCAGTCGTTTGTGGTCATACTGAGGTATGTCCACAACTGGTATAACCAGTCATATTAATCCTTGTATTTTAGCTTGGTACCTCTTTTATTGTGCTCTATTTGGCGAATTGCTAAGCTCACAGAACATAAAATAACAATATAATCAACATTATCAGTTTCAAGTCGTTTATAAGTTAATAAAAAAAGATACGTGCACACATACACCTAGAAATACATGTGAGTGCGTGTTGTGTGTATGTGTGTGTCTTTCGCGTACTAGACACAGATGAACCTTACAAGGCACACTTTAATTGATCTAACCGTATCTTTCATTCACAACGGATATTCCATAAATACTTTCAAACTAGTTGGGGTAAAATAATTCAATGGAATAACTGACACTCGAATATAACCATATAAAGGAAATATGCGCGCGCACGCACACACACACACACACACACACACACACACACACACACACATGTTCATAGCATTATTTGATTGCCTTGATAACTGACGAGATGCCGGAGCAGATTTTCGCCCCGACATCCCAAACTTGGAGTTTTATTATGGCAACCGAATAATTGTCATATTACATTACAAATAAATTCCTCTATTTTCATAATATTGAGGTCTCATTCATTCTTTTTCTGTCATACCCTTACTATTAATATATATATATATATATATATATATATATATATTATATAAAATCCATTCTGTCTGTCTGTGTGTCTTCTACGATCTTGGGCATCCTCCATCCGATTGCGCTCAAAGTTGATATGTAGATACCGGCGGTATCAGGGCGTGTATAAGTCTTGAAAAAATTACAAAAATCGATTCCAGGTGAGAATGCGGTCTATAATGCCGTGAGAACGTGCATTTGTACGCGCAAGTACATCAGTCGAAATCCGTCTTTTGCTTGTGTCTCAAATTTAGGTTAAATCAACGTTTCTCAAAGGGGAGGCCTATGGGACGGTCGGACAAGTTGCTTTGAGAAAATTTAGTTTAAATGTTTGACAACTCAGCACCGTCCATTGGACCAGGGGCGTTTTGCTCGTATATATATATATATATATATATATATATATGAGCGATATGAAATCCAGGCAGCTACTAAATTTCTCTAAGTAAAATGCCATGACTAGTTCCTTCCGATGGTGCGTTTTGTTTTGGTAATCTACCTTCAGCTTTCATCTGATGTTCCAATTTAATTCTTGGCTACTTAGATTGTAAATTACAATATTTTCAATATCATACTATATATATATACATATATATATTTACATATATACATATATATATATTATACATACATACATATATGTATATACATGTGTGCGTGTGTGTGTATTTGTATGCATGTTTGTATTCATGTAGATATACATGTAATTTTATGCGTGCGTTTTGATATTTAAACGTTTCATAAGCTAAACGAAGTATCAAACTTTCGTTAGATACTTTTTGGAACGCCACCATTTCACTCTTTCTACTTCTGTCTATTTTTTCCCTTTCTCTCTCTAATTTTCTCATTCTTTTTTATTTCCTTTTCTTCTTTTCTCCTTTTTTCTTTCTCCACCCCCACTTGATATTCTCTGATTTTTTCCATTTCCTTCTTTCGCATGTAACAACTAACTTATATAATTATACACCAAGAGATTTTGTGCGCGTGCGTATGTGTGCGTGCATACATATATATGCATTTGTATATATTTGAAGTTTTGCCTATATATGTCTGTATATATATGTGGCCATGTATCTACGTCTGTATGTTTAGTGTATATACGTATAATACAGATTGTTTGGTATGTGTATATATTGCTAAATGTATATGCAATCTAGCTTGAAAATTTTTTTAAGGGATATATCTTTTAATTTATTAATTTATTATTATTTTTACAGCTAAATATTTACCCCTGGGTATTCATGCCTTTTCCCTTCTTTATAAGATAATTTTGATTTAAGGTTTTCTTCGATTTTTATATGATTTTAAACCGCAATTGTTATTTCATGCAACCGGTTATTGAAAAGACTGTTAGTCAAACGGACCAATGAAACAAAACCATTTTAAAATGTGCATCTATCAAAGTAATTGTTTTTCTACCTATAACTTTATCTCGCTCCCTTCTAAACAAAACTATCCGACGAACGAGAACGTGAAACTCCGAGTAATATTTTTTGTGATATTTTTGCTGCTTTTTTTAATAAAGCATATTACTCAAGTTCTGGTATTCGAGCACTATTTTTTTCCACCTTGTTTCACATTTATGTACTTACTCTTGTATATATATTATATATAATAATGGTATTTTTATATAAGCTTAAAGTTTATGGTAATTACCGTGCAATGACTAAGGAAAATAGCCTAATAAACAAGCTAAAGCAATTTAACAAGCTAAAGGCTAAACTATAGACGTCACTAAAGTGACAGAGGGTGCTAAGTAGTACCAGCATTGCTAGAAATAGCCACAGATAGCACCATTTTAAAGACTGACAAGGGAGAAAAACTCCCTACAACAGCGGATATATATTTCTTTACTGCCCTCAAGGGGCTAAACATAGAGGGGACAAACAAGGGCAGACAAAGGGATTAAGTCGATTACATCGACCCAGTGCGAAACTGGTACTTTATTTATCGACCCCGAAAGGATGAAAGGCAAAGTCGACCTCGGCGGAATTTGAACTCAGAACGTAACGGCAGACGAAATACGGCTACGCATTTCGCCCGGCATACTAACGATTCTGCCAGCTCGCCGCCTTAGCGGATATAGCCAGATCACCGATGATTTCGAATTTTGATGTTAGAGCATCTCACTTCTCATCGGTGGCTCTTACCGCGCCTAGGGTTTAAGTCAATTCACCTTGTCAGTTTATAAGATAACCGTTGAACTCATACGCTTATTTCAAAAACGGTAAAAAGATAAATATTCTGATATTATATCGTTTTCTCATTCGGAGTCAAGTTTTACTTATTTTCTTTCGAAGAGAAGGTAATATTACTAAATGAAAAGATCATCTTCTGTGGTATTTAGTATACCTTTAAACGCCATTGCTGTCCAAACTCATAACACTTCCAAGTTATTACTTTCAGCTCAATTATACAAAATATCAAAGTTTGTAATCATCCTCTACACTTTTTGTATTGAAGCTTTAGCTTGATTTAATTTTGGGCGATTAATTTACCAATGTTTCCTATTTAGGAAGAAATATGTGTCCAAAATATTTTCTTTAATGGCATATCAATTCTAGAAAATTCTTGGTTCTTAAGATTATATCCCGTTCGTAGTTACATATTGATGATTATAATAAATGAAAATAAAAGATGCACTTGTAAATAGATGATGGTCATTGCCTCCTACAATGGCTATTTAGATTCTTTCATGCGTATTTTCACCAATCCTCATTCCAATAAGTCTTAAATTAGTGGCGGTAGACAAAACGATTCTGTTAAAGGAGTACAAACACTTGTGGTTTTTAAATGCAATCGTTAAAAAATATATAGTTGATAAATAACGTTGTACGTTTAGTTGTCTTTGTTCGATAAAACAACAGCACCCTCAAGAACAGCAAATATAAGGGCATTACTGCACCTACTCCTATTCATCCACCCCTAAATCACCACACGGGTTTCGAAGAGTAGACATGTATCCTTTACTTTAAGGATATAAAATCGTACTGCTTCGTCCTTTACCATCACTAAGAAACAAACTGAATTGTTTTAAAAAAAGGACGAAATGTTGACTTTGGACAATGCTCACTTTATTTTGGTGATTTCACGAAAATTTGGAAACTTGAGGACGTTTAAACTGGCAGAAAGGTTTATGTAATTTCAAGTATTTAGCAGATTTCGACAACAGTATGGAGCATTTCTCAGTTCCACTGATATTCGTAAGTAAATTGTCAGCGATAGCAAAACACAAGACATTCATCTTCGAATTCGAATGATCACTCTGCATTGCTAATATATAGGCACGAGATTGCTGATTATAATTTAATAACAAACAGTCAAATCTAATTCACATAGAAACAATATCCTACTCTTGTAGCAAAATTCAACTTGAAAGCTGCTCTCTGTTCAGAATTGTATATTCTCTTGAAGTCATATCATTCACCCAAAACAATTAGAATTCCTCTTAACTTAGGAGAGGATACAGTTTGCTAGATGTCTTGCAAACAACTTGCACATGCAAATGCTACCAGTCAAGAACTCCGCATAACGGAAGTCAGCAAGTGTATGAGATCATCAGGAGAGAATGTGCGCCGTTTCGGGGCCTACCTCTCGACGTCATCAATGCGCACCGGCTCCCCTCACTGAAATGAGGCCCCGCTTGCTAGATGAACTGATTATTAAATAAAGCTCTCTATTTCTTTAGCCATATGAGAATGCCAAGAGAGAAGGCAATGACATGCCTTTGTAGTAGGGTAATTCAAACCACATTCATGTAATAGTAAAGAGGTTCGTTTTCAGATATGTTTATTTGATAAATCAGTATTGTTTATTTTTTGCATGTGTGTATTATCGAAATAATACATTTTGTTCGTAATAATCACACACACGCACACACACACGTGCGCGCAATACGTATCAGTCGTATTTCTTGAGATAATTTATTTTGTATTTAAATTTAAAAGTTCACTCCACTTTGTTTCTACATGTTCACCTCTAGGTTGTAAATTGTCTCAGCATATTTTGTGAGCGATAATCAATAATCACATATATTGCGTTGAATAAGTTTCAGTTAAACATATTGGGGTCATTATAGCATAATTCATATTTTGTTAATTTTCAATTTGGTTTTGTTATTATATTTCAAATATTATCAAGGCTATTTTCACAACTCCATTTCGTTATTCAGCTCATATTCAAGATAGATAGATAGATGGAGGGATGGATGGATAGATAGATGAATAGATGTATGGACCTATTGTATATATGTCTGTTCGCTTGAACATTCAGTAACTAATAATAATAATAATAATAGTAATGATGATGATGATGATAAAAATAATAACATTTACAACAACAACAATTGTAATAAACTAGATGGCAGTAATATTATCAAAGCAATCAATATTTGCGCCATATCATTGTTGAAATATTCTGCTCCATTTTCAAGTGGACGAAGACCGAATCAGGAAGATGCTTACATTGCATAATCATACACTATCTTAAATGTAGTATTGAGTGACTCTATTTACCAAGAAAGAAAGGAGGCTGCGATTTGTTATATGTAGTTTTAAAAAAGCTATATTATTCATAGTTGAAAGACTGTCATCTGCTGTTAGTAACATCGAAGTTACTGTGAAGACTTCAATAGAAAGAATGGCAGGGCAATTAACTGGGAAGAGAAAGGATGACAAGGTCAATTCATATAACAAACCAAGGAAGTTGAAGTGAAAACTGCGAGTTGCAGCTGAGATATGGAAACCTGGAATGAAAAACTGAATTACTAATTATAGACGATTAGAACAAGCAATTAGAATGAAATTGATACAACTCAGTCACTCAGCAAACGTAGAATCTATGGAAAAGTAACGAAAGTACGAACAGTCTCTAAGCAAGTGAAGTATGCTAGCACAAGAAGAAAGATAAACGTATAAGCGTAAACATGATTATGTTAGTAAAAAAGCGCGTTGGCGTTTCTGAATTTGAACTGAGAGAAAAGTAATATGAACGTAAACTAGAAATGATCATACTAAATTACATTTACGGGATTTTGGGGGCTCTTTCCATGGATTATTGAAGAAATTAAATCAAACACGATCGTTGAAGACAGAAGGAACAATATCATAAGATCACAGATATCACAATCACATATAGAATTCAAGGGTATAAATAGAAACCGAGAAAATTGAGAAAAATCTGGACCTTACCAGAGAGACAAGAGATTGTGGAGCATAAGTGTGAAAAGTAACCCATGAAAATGGGTGCCCTTAGCACAATAGCCAGACTGTTTCTAAAAAGGCTGAAGGATATTGAAATTGAGACAAGTATGGCCAACCAACAAAAAACTGCTACTACGTACTCTGCAAGAATCCTAAATGTGATACAATTTAAGGAAACGTTTGTCACTAAACCTGAAGATAACCAGTTTGCTAATTATAATGATAAAACAAATCAGTTTGGCGATTTCACCTGGGAGTAGGCAAGTGTTCGGGTCTAGGGAAAACCTTGACTGTAATAATATAAATCTGGAAATTGAACGTTTGGATGTTCATGACTTCAGGATAACAGGAAGCATCTCGTTCTACACACCAGAAGATAATATCTAATTAGATATGGTAGACTTCAGCCATCCAAGTGTTTGAATGTGCAGTGAGTTACACTTGAGAAGAGAAAGATTGTGCCTCTTTTGGTTAATTCAGATTGTGTTGTTCATGTGTCGAGGTAACGACCATTTTTCAGGACGTTGATATCAGATCGGTAAGCCTTTATGTTAGTTGCAGAGAAGCTGATATCGTATGCCTTAGTGGCATCCAATTCCTCGTGGGATTAGGACGGCCGAATTTCTTCAAGTACCAGGAGATCTTTCTGAGAACATCTACTCATTACTACTTGGCGGCGATTAGAATGGTAGTTTAGATATACACTGGAATTGGATGGAAATAGTGAACAGGAGGAAAAAGAGTCCCTTAATGCAGATCAGTTGTTTCTGTCAGATGGATATCGACCAGATTTTCAAAATACACAAACATGGACTAGAGAAATTCACAGCAGATCGACCTGGCTGAATTTAAGAATTTTATGCAGGAGTGGCTGTGTGGTAAGTAGCTTGCTAAACAACCACATGGTTCCGGGTTCAGTCCCACTGCGTGGCATCTTGGGCAAGTGTCTTCTGCTATAGCCCCGGGCCGACCAATGCCTTGTGAGTGGATTTGGTAGACGGAAACTGAAAGAAGCCTGTCGTATATATGTATATATATATATATGTATGTGTGTGTGTTTGTGTGTCTGTGTTTGTCCCCCTAGCATTGCATGACAACCGATGCTGGTGTGTTTACGTCTCCGTCACTTAGCGGTTCGGCAAAAGAGACTGATAGAATAAGTACTGGGCTTACAAAGAATAAGTCCCGGGGTCGATTTGCTCGACTAAAGGCGGTGCTCCAGCATGGTCGCAGTCAAATGACTGAAACAAGTAAAAGAGTAAAGAGTAATGAATGGGGTTTAAACCATGGTCGAAAGCTGTCCACTTTTCAGAATGTTTGCTATACAAAACAAATCAGTTTGCTGATTTCACATGTAGTAGGCAAGTGCCCCGAGTACAAGGTGGTCAGCAATAGGCTTATCCTAATCCTCCATAAGTATAGATTCCCTTTATGGCTGGCTCTGTATTATTTAATTTTGTTTATTTGTTTCTCATATTGTATTACGTTTTTAGACCTCCATGAATTTCACATGTACACACCAACATGATTGCTTGTAAACATTTTATCTAAAATTTGTAAGTATTTGTGATAGTTTTCACCAGCGTTTTTGTATTATGTTCAGCATTAAGTTTATTCTATGTAGTCAGTATTTGCTTTATTCGTACCTCTTTTGAAACACTAGTTTATTGCAGTGCTTATTTTCTTCTGATTTTTTTTCCAAATCTTAATCTGTAGGTTTTAGTTTACTCATGTAACCCTACAATTCGGTATCCATTTTAAGGTTTGCTCGTTAGAGTCTTTTAACGTGTGCTTTTGGACAATTATTTGAGTGTTTAAGTCTTTAGTATTGCGGTCATCATCTAATTTATTATGATATTTTCTAAGTCTACAACTTAGTTTTGGAGTAGCTAATTTATTCAGAACCATTAAATTGTTCGTAACATTCAGTTTTCTGTTAATTTCTATTTTATTACACCTACATTATTCTTATCTAATATATTTCGTTCCTGATTGTTGTATCATGTTTTGCTCCACTAACCTTTGTTTTCTCTCGTTCTAGTAGCATATTTTATGATTACAACATTCTATATTTATAACAAACGTTCTATGCCAACGATATTCAATATCACAAATATTCTATTTCTATAATATAATATGACTAACATAGTGTACACTTACACATTTCGTCTTTTATTTCTGAATTATGCATCCTTTTGTATCATGATATAGATTTGTTATCTCATGTTCAAACATTTTATGTATATATATATATATATATATAGTTATCTAAAAATATATAGCAAAATGTATAACCTTATCTAAAAAGTATAGCTATATAAAGCTTTCATCTTCTCAGAAAATTCCATTCATGTTAGCTTCTTCCATTTTTATACAATCAGCCGTACCAATTCGTAGCTTTACATACAATAAGGTTTCGAGGTTATTTATTATAATTTCCATAAACGTCTAAATCGCCTGCATGTAAAACGTAGTTTTCTATCATCATGTGTGGTTTGTATTCACAGACGAGTTGATTAGTACAATACACTACCAGAACTAAGCAAAAGACAGAAGAAACAATAAAAGGGTATCGCTTTCTCTCCTCCTCCTCCGCCTCCTCCTCCTCCTCCTATGCCCCTCCCCTCCTCCTCTTCCTCCTCCTCCTCCTCCTCCTCCTCCAACAGCAACCACAGCACATGTGGAGGCGCAATGGCCCAGTGGTTAGGCCAGCTGACTAGCGGTCGTAAGAACGCTGTTTCGATTCCCAGACCGGGCATTGTGAGTGTTTATTGAGCAAAAACACCTAAAAGCTCCACGAGGCTCCGGCGGCGGGGGGTGGGGTGAACCCCGCTGTATTCTTTCACCACACCATTCTCTCATTCTTTCTTGCTACGTCTGCCACAAAGCAGAGGAACCATGGTGTAACCCACTATGGTGTGGTAAACTTTCAGACCCTAGTCTAGATTGCGAATCCTCTGTACTCCAGGATAGTTCAGCTCTCCACCCGTTAAAAGCCACCGTTTACGGTATGAAGATAACAACGTAGCTTTCGCGCCCGTGCAACCGTCAGTCTATCGCGTGTGGTGGGTGGATCTTCAAATTGCCACACGCATTCTTAGTAGCTTAGAGTAGGCTCGAATTAGAGATTATTCTTTGTGGCTAATGGCGTGAGTCCTGATTGGAAGAAGAAGAAGAAGAAGACAACAGCACCTTGGCAGAATTTGAACTCAGAACGTAAAGACGGACGAAATGCTGCTAAGCATTTAGCCCGGCTTACTAATGATTCTGCCAGCTCGCTACCCTAGTAATAATAATAATAATAATAATAATAATAATAATAATAATAATAATAATAATATAATAATAATAATAATAATAATAATGACAATAATAAAAACAGAGCAAGTATTAAGATTTTGAAATAGAAATTGGTAAACTGTGGAATCTCAAAGACTAAAACAATACCTTTCGTCATAGGTGCCCAAGGAATGATAGTAAAAGGGGCTGATTCCTACCTAGCTCAGATACCAAGAAAAACCCAAACAGGCAGTAATATGCAAAAGATAGTTCTCATGAGAACTGCCCATATCCTACGTAAAATACTGTCTATATAATCTCAAATTTTAAAACAAGCACACAATTTTCTTATGTTTTCTTAAACATTCTCTAGAACAATACTATGTGCAAAACCAAATATATGACACCCTAGGCATAAAAAGAAAATACACACATGTAGAGGTCAGACATTCTCCTAATTAGATCAAATATAGCACAATTTAGTCAAATGAGGCATCATATCAGCCGTGCAGAATTATTAGTCAACACAAAGTGTGTGTTTAATTTTGCAGATAACCGTCATGAAGCTACGAAAAGTATGGTTAATTCTAATTCGTATATTTGGATTACAATTCACTATTCTTCTTAGACGGCACATGCAGTTCTGATTATTATTAAGGTGTTACAAATATAGCTTCTGGCCTGTTTCTCTTATATTACCTGACAGTGAGTCATACAATTTCCATAGGTAGGTCGTCGCTTTATTTTGTCATCAACACAGGTGTATGATTAAATTAGCATTTAACTGACCGCTGAGCCAATGCAATTTCATTAACATCAAGAATAATAGGCCTCAGCCATTGTTAAATTTTCCATCGTGATAGTTGAGTTATGTCTTTAAATCAGATAATCGGCACTCACATGACTGCGAGCCTATTTGTCGTATGAGGAACATTTTTTAATATTATATTGAATATAGAAAAATAGAAAAGGGGTTTTACTGAAAAATAAATTACCGCATTGCATATAAATCTAATTTAGGTTTTGTTAAAATTAGTTCACTTTCCTTTTCACAGGAGTTGTAAAAAGTACCAGTCATATTCGGGAGTCGGTAAAATAAACTATTGTACATCGCCAAATATATGACCAAAATTTATGCCAAAATTTGAAACCAATATTCACTAACGTTATCGAGTACCGCTGTTGGTAACACTATTGGAAACTATTAAAAGCACTCAATGGGAGAAAACTGCAAAGAGGTTTATATTCTCACTTGTATGACTGTTAATGCACTTGAGAAAGAAATGAGCGCTAGGTACCAATATTTACATAAATCCAACAACTAGACCTAAAGTATCGATCAACTACGCGGATAGGTTTAAGTTCAGGGCAGTGAGTTGGTAGCCTTAGGTGAGCGGCGGATACCGTGCTTTCTGGTATTTAGATATGTTTTTCGACTTCTGAATTCAATTTCTCCCGGTCGACTTGCAATTTCATCCTTTCGGAGTTAATAAAATACAGCACCAATTAAATACCGGTGGCAATATAATCGACCATACTCATTTTCGTGGAGGTTGTGGCCTAACTTTCATGCTGGAGACCAATATTTATCGAAAATGTTGTGAATGAACAAAATGCTTTTAATGCTGAGTCTCGTGAGAAAGTCATGACTGTTACATCTTAGTCTTCGGACTTTGAAAGTCTTCTATAAATACGGTTTATGACAAATAAGCCAAAAATCTGAAGCAGCGCAAAACAATACTCTGTTAAAAGGATGGAAAGAAATGAAAAGCATAGCTCTTTTATGTATAAGTATTCACTAATGTTAAAGCAGTGAGCTGGAAGAATCGTTAGCACGACGAGCAAAATGCTTAGCGGCATTTCGTCCGTCTTTACGCACTGAGTTCAAATTCCGCTGACGTCGACTTTGTCTTTCATCCTCTCAGGGTCGATAAAATAAGTACCAGTTGAGAACAGGATGCGATGTAATCAACATGCTCCATCACCCGAACTTGCTGGCTTTGTGCCAAAATTCGAAACCAATATTCATTAACATTATCGTGTACCGCTGTTGGTAACACTATGGAATACTACTAAAAGCACTCTATGGGACAAAACTGCAAAGAGGTTTATATTCTCGCTTGTATGACTGTTAATGCACCTGAGAAAGAAATGAGCGCTAGACACTTTTACATCTCATTTCCTCTATACTGAGGAGGTCTTTAATATGCATAGAATTTCAATATTTGTCATAGATAATAGGTTAGAGGTGTACGACAAGGTAGAATGCAGGATTAAACGTATAATTTCAGAAGCAGCAGAGTACCATCCTAAATGCCTTGCAGGATTTAGTTACATTTTCTTATGTTCTAGCTGTTTGAATACGTCTCAGTTTGACACTTCTATTGATTCGTTCGATGTCAATAAAACAATGACCAGCAACGCAGTGGAGGCGACCTAGCACACTGAAACCCATCCCTTCAAAAGTGTGACAAATATATCAAAGTCGGAAATCAATATTTACTATAGAATTCGTTTCCACTAACAGTCAAACTTTCTGCCATTTCTAACTGCAATAACTCTCTTGTCAAAAAGGTTAAATTTCTTCATTTTATTACATATATAACAGGTGATACATACATAATACAAAAACACATTAAAGTATTAATGGAAAACCGAAGGAAACACAAACATGAGCGAAGAAAGAAGAAAAATGAGGTTAAAGGGGAAAAAGAAAGAAAACAAAATGTGTTTCATTCGGGTTTGGATTTGTGTTTTAATGTGATTTTGCATTATATATGTATTATATTCATAGTGTTATATATGTAATAAAATAAAGAATAAACTGAAACCTAAAAAAATATATGTTAAACTAGCTTTATTTGGATGATATAAAAATAATAATAGAAAAACAAAATAGAGGATAACAAAGGTCAAGAGATGGGTGTAGAACTAAACGAAGAAAGTAGAATAAAAAATAACCATAACAACGACCAAATCCAATATCAACACGAACAACGAAAATAATACACACACACACACACACATACACACACGCACGCACAAAATAAAACGAATATATTTCAAAATAAAAATAAAAAGGAAGCTATTTTCTGATTTTCTTCTCTAACTTTGTATACGGTGAAGAGCTTTCAAATTTACTACCAACTTCTGTTGTTTAATCTGTCGTCTGCTCGTTTGATTTGAAAATAACACACACAAAAAAATAGCAGCAGCAGCAACAACAACAACAACAACAACAACAACAACAACAACAACAACAACAACAACAAGAGGTTGTGAAAAAATGAACCTTGCGGAATATTGGCAAAACATGTAGCGAAGTCATTAGAAAATATATTAAAAATGTTTCCGGGAGGCATGTCGGTTGAGTATCTCATTATTGGAAAAAGGAAAATAAATGAATATGAACAAAAATGAAAAAAAATGGCGGTAGTAAATGTAGGCCAACCATAGAGAGAAGTGGAAAATGAAGAACGTTATCTAATTGTTGGGAGGCTGGCATTTATCGTATTATCTTCAAAGCTTATATAGTGGATAGATATCAAACTTCCACAAAAGTAATACGCCGAGAAACACCCGCGCAACACACACAGACACATGCAGACACATACATGCATGCATACACACACATACATACACGCGCGCACGCACACACATCTACGCACACACACACATCTACGCACACACACACACACACACAGAGAAACATAGACAGAGAGTGAAAGGTAGACGTATTTGTGTGTATTACGAACAAACTCACCTGTTTTGTTTTGTGTGTGTGTGTGTGTGTGTGCGTGCGTGTGTGCGCGTGCGTGTGCGCGCGTGTGTGCGTGTGTGTGTGTGTGTGTATTTAAATAACTATTTTTTGTTGCTTGTGTCCTGTATACTAATTTGATGGATAAAACAGATAAATAGATCGAACGATCGATTGATAGATAGGTTAGATAGAAAGAAAGAAAGATAGACAAAAAGAAATATAGATAGATAGATAGATAGATAGATAGATAGATAGATAGATAGATAGAAAGAGAGATAGAAAGAGAGATAGATAAATAGCTACATAAATAGATAGATAGTTAGATAGATATATACATAGACAGACAGATAGATAGATAGATAGAAAGAGAGATAGATAAATAGCTAGATAAATAGATAGTTAGATAGATAGATATATACATAGACAGACAGATATATATATATATATATATATATAGATAGATAGAAAGAGAGATACATAAATAGCTAGATAAATAGATAGATAGTTAGATAGATAGATATATACATAGACAGATAGATAGATAGATAGATAGATAGATAGATAGATAGATAGATAGATAGATAGATCGATTGATCGATAGATAGATAGATAGATAGATAGATAGATAGATAGATAGATAGATAGATAGATAGATAGCTTATTGCGTTAATAATAGCAATGCTGATACTGCAATCTGTTTGAAACTGGTGTTAAGAGTTAATTGTCTAGCTCTCACACATGCGAAGTCCAATGCTAATATAGTTTTAAATATGTGTGTCTGTGTATACAGACATAGATACACACAGACGCACACACACACACACATGTATGTTATGTGGGGTGTGTGTGTGTGCGCATGCGTGTCTGTTTCGAAGTTAAGAAATGAACTAAGGAAATTAACTTAGTGGGCGAGTGATATGAATTTGCGAGGTCTTGTTATTCAACGGGGTACGCCAAAAACCTAATTTGACTTAATTTCTCTCCAAGCTGGTGAAAGAAAACAAAACTCTAATGGTATTTGTTATTAACTCATGAAAATGAAAGTAGTGATAATTTCAAAAAAAAAAAAATTATGATTAATATTATCAAATTAATTTACATGGAATATCTTATACTTGTTCGGAGCTGACGCTAAAAGTTAAATATTCCTTTTATATACATGTGTAGAAATGAAACAAACGATCTTAATACATCTGCTGGATTAGTAAGGCGTACCAGAGAAAATGCTTAACGGCATTTCTTCTGTCTTTACGTTGTGAGTTCAAGTTCTGCTGTGGTCGGCTTTGTCATTTATCCTTTTGGGGTCGATAAAATAAGTACCAGTTGAGTACTGGGATCGATTTCATCGACTCAATTCCCACTCCTCCAGACTGCTAACTTTCTGCCAAAATTTGAAACCGATACTATTGGTCTGGTGCCAACTTTAGACAGGAATATATTTAAATATTTTTATGGACTGCTAAAAACCAAGGCGTTGTGTATTTTCAAAACTTCCAAAAAACTGTGTGTATGAACTAAATAACTTTTGATAACTAAAACTATCCTGCGTATAGTAAGAAAATACTATGGAAGCCATTTGACAACATGGATTAATTACAGAAAGGCATTCGATGTTATCCCTCATTCGTGATTGCTGGATTCACTGCTTTACTTGTGGCCTTTTGAATGGTTAACAAAACCCTAGTCAATAATACTTGCACATATAATTGCAAGTCGGACGATTGTCTCCGTTGTTATAAATCTTACAAAAGAAATATTCGTTTGAGATAATATGTGTGTTCTGTTTAATTTGCTTCTCAACGCATAGTAATTTCGTTTACAAAAACCTAGCAATTATATTTTAAGGTTTACACTGGCAAGATACATCATCGTAACCCGTAACTTTATTGTAGAAAATCTAAGGACCTATAGTGGAATTCTTCACAATGCTGAGGAAGAGCTTGAATTTAGTTACATTTTCCATGGATAGAGGAAAGGAATTCGTCCAAGAAAATTGTCAAATTTGAGAGATAAAGAGAAAACCCAAAGCATTACTCCTGGTTCACACAATGTAGGCGATATATACTAAGGTATTGATGTTTATTTGTATCATACAAAGGATTTTGTGAACAAAGTGTAACCAATGAATATAATGCCTGACTTAGAAATTCGGGGCGTACTTCTTACAATATCTATCAATACAATTGTACTAGTACAAATATTTTGGATACTAGGCTACACTATAGAGAAAACTCACTCACTAGATATTAAAAGAAATTTCCTCTCTTTTAAAACCTGCATGATCATAACATCAACGGTAAGTTTCTACAGAAGTTATATACACAAGTTTTGTCTCGGAAGAAAAGAGGAAGTAAGAGGGTAAAAATAAAATCAAGTAGCCCTTAAATATTGGATGAAATGATATCACACTGTCAGCTTCTAGATAACAACAGCAAAGATAAATACATCGATTAAGAGCTCAGAAGGGAAAAGAACATATTTGTACTAGTACAATTGTATTGTTAAAATGCTCACTTTATGATGACGATCTATACTTGACCAGAATAGAATTACTATACGACTAGCGTACCTCATAAAAGACATGGAAAACAAATATTCTGCACACTAAAAGAAAAAAGGCCCACTTTGATGTACCTATATATATATATATATATATATATATATTATATATATATATATATATATATATATATATATATATATATATATAGGTACATCAAAGTGGGCCTTTTTTCTTTTAGTGTGCACTAAAAGAAAAAAGGCCCACTTTGATGTACCTATATATATATATATATAGGTACATCAAAGTGGGCCTTTTTTCTTTTAGTGCACACTAAAAGAAAAAAGGCCCACTTTGATGTACCTATATATTATATATATATATATAGATACATCAAAGTGGGCCTTTTTTCTTTTAGTGTGCAGAATATTTGTTTTCCATGTCTTTTATGAGGTACGCTAGTCGTATAGTAATTCTATTCTGGTCAAGTATAGATCGTCATCATAAAGTGAGCATTCTAACAATACAATTGTTGTTATCTAGAAGCTGACAGTGTGATATCATTTCATCCAATATTTAAAGGCTACTTGATTTTATTTTTAGCCTCTTACTTCCTCTTTATATATATATATATATATAATCCGTTCCGTCTGTCTGTCTGTCTGTCTGTGCGCTTATAACTCGAGTATTGTTCATTCGATCGGGCTGAAATTTTAAACATGGATACATGAGAGAGCTGGGCGTTCCGTAATCTAAAACGATTTTCAAAACCGTTAGTTTCAAAGTGAGAATCGCTATTTTTGTAATCTTTAATGTCCTGTTTGTTCCGCCATTAAAACAAACCAGTTGCTCACATAGCCGGCATATACCATTTCGCTAGCAACAAGGGGAGTACAGGATGACAGTCAGTAAAAACCGTGGCTATGCTGTCTCTCTTCTTTCCTCTCTCTGTGGGGTTAATAATCTTAATCTTTAGTTAAAGTTTCTCATTCAAACAACCTAATAGGCAGAATTGTCGGATTAAGACAGTAGGGTGCTTGAGGGAGATTTTACAGTTATTTCTACCAGGTCTAGCTACCATGTAGAGGTCGGCCTCATTGATATTATATATCCCTTATGCATTCCAAAACCGAGTTACAGATTTTGACGTATGGGGTATCAAAAGATTCAGTACTATTTTGGCTACAAATTAAACTTAATTTTCATTCACATATTTGCATTTCAAAAGTTTAACATAATCTTTTCCATAAATTAACTATTGTAAAAATTTTATACGATTACGTCACTTATTCTATATGTGTGTGTACCTTAAAATACGTCAATCATCGCGACACATCCCTTCACTCATTCACTATCTCTCTTTCTCTCGCACATACACACGCGCAAGCACGCACGCACTACATACACACGCACACTCACACGTACGCACACACACACACACACACACACACACACACACACACACACACACACACATACACACACACACACACACGTCCATTTCATATAGACGTACATACATCTTTCACTTTCTTTCTCTGTTCTTTTCGCTTTATCTTCTTTCAATTTCTGCTCTCTTGAAATAAAATTTTTACGGATACAACTGATTACAAAAATAGGGATTAATGTATAATTTCTTTCTATGTTCATAATGTTTTGTTTACAATATTGGGAAAAATATGCTACTAAAGAAAAGACGTAATCTCTCCAGAAACAAGTATAAAGCAAGGAGGATTGTAGAAAACCGAAGGCGAGAGTCTGAAGAGAGAAGCTAGATGAGATTTTCTCAACATCGGCAAATGCATGTTGCAGCACTTAATGCTGGATCATTAAATCAATGTTTTAATGATTAGGCAGATGTCCAATAGGATAGCTCTCAGAAACAGACTACGTACGAATTCTTTCTTCACAACTCCTGAAGCTGTTTTCAGATATGATCCATCCCATTCTTATAAAAGTAATAACTCTGTCCAAATTGGTGTGCTAAACACAAATTGTCTTTTCTGTAGAGCTTTAACATTTTCGAATGAAACAAATGGTATGTGCTGCTCAGACGGTCAGGTAACATAGCCAGAACTACCAGCTCCTTCTCAACCTCTTATGGATCTTCTAGAAGGCATTTCCATCCAGTCAAAGGATTTTCTGAATAATATCAGACAATACAACCCTGAAAATGACATCGTTTGGTGCGTCTAAGAAGATAGATAAACATGAATATACGACGACGCCAAAGTTCAAGGGCAAGTCTGTCACTTCATTGGTTCTCTGTTACCCACAAATAAACAACCATAGTTCCTCCAAATTTACTTTATGAGTGATGTAGGACAGCAAACCCGAAGGAAATGTCAACATTTCAGATGATAGGTCGCGTTAGACAGCGCGTCGACTGCTGCAAAAGAGAGTATATCTACTGACAGCTTCTCGGTGCGTTCAAATATCACATAACTCCCACAGGTTAGGATCTGAAATACTCCAAACAGACACATAGCATGTTGCTTAGTCGAATTAGTCCATCATTTGCTCTACAAATGTTTTGTTGTCAATGCTGCACTTTCCCATATCGCCTATTTCAACATAACTGTAAAATATTATATACAAAATATGCCATTTTTATTCTGAGCAACACCGGGTGTCTCTGCTAGTATATCTATCTATCTATCTTCTATCTATCTATCTATCTATCTATCTATCTATCTATCTATCTATCTCTATCTATCTATCTATCTATCTATCTATCTATCTATCTATCTATATATATATATATATATATATATATATATATATATATATAATATATATATATATATATATATATATATATATATACATACATACATACATATATACAGGGTGATACGAAAGTCGCCATACATAGGAACAATTTATCTTTTTATAAGAAACAGTTTATAAGAAAAGGTTTTTTTTTATCTAACAGGCTCTGTATGGTTACCATTGTTTTGAATACACATTGCAATACGTTTATCCCACTCACTGTAAACTCCTGATAGCACATCTGGTGATACTTGTGCAAATGAGTTGGTGATGCGTTCATTCAAATGATTTATGTCTTTTGTCTTTCCGCGATACACCATGCCTTTCAAATGCCCCTAAAGTTAGAAATCAAGAGGGGTCAGCTCAGGGGATCTAGGGGATCATATAAACTGATTCCCATAAAAAACATATTTTTCCTATGTATGGAGACTTTTTAATCACCCTGTATATATATATAAAATTTTGGCTCAAGGCCAGCAATATCAAGGAAGGGATAAGTCGATTATATTGACCCCTAGTGCTCAACTGGTACTTATTTTATCACCTTGAAAGGATAAATAGTAAAGTCGATCCCGGCAGAATTGAACTCAGATGAAATGTTGTTAAGCATTTTGTCCGTCGGGTTAACGATTATGCAAGCTCCTCGCCTTATATGTAAATATAAACAGTAACAAGCCATAAAATAAATTTTTATTTTTCAAAATGAAATAAAGTTAACAGGAAGATGGAAAATAAATAATGGTTTAGTTTTATACACTTCCATTTTATTTATATTTCAAAAGTTTTCTACTTTTTTTATAATTGCAAAGTCTTTGATCTAATATTCACTATTACGGCATGGACACTTCAAAATTATATTTCCGATCATATAAATAACTTCGAATATTATTTTAGCAAGTTTAAAGCGATTTTTTTTTGTACCGTGAATCATTTATCATTGCTGTGGTGTGCCCCTTCCCTTGATGCCCTAGATGGGTGTGTGCATGGGTATACTTCCTGAAAACTTGAGAACAAAGGCAATATCGACGGGAAATTTAACTTCTGTTGTATAAGAGGCGTTACAACGAAACAGCAGAACATTTGGACGGTTACTCTTTTGAAATTCCAGAGCAGAAGATAGCTGCAAAGAGGTAAAAAAGCGACGAGGAATTCATTGAATCACCAAACGTAACCAAAAATATCCATTATGTCACAGTTTGTAAATCAGCAGCAACCCCAAAATATCACTATGGTAGTATTTTTCGAAGCAGCATGGTGTTGAAAATGCAATACACAATATATACCACAAAAGCTGAAAGCTCTGGGGGTAAATATTGCAAATACTTCTATTTTTGAGTACATACGTGTGATTCGACACACGAAATATTAGCAAAACAACTTCCTCAAAACATCTCCCATATCTAATATAATAGGCTGAGGTATTGTTTGATGCAGAAATGAAGAACTATGAACAGCCATAGAGCTCAGCTACGCTGAATAGGTTAATATTTCTTTGTAAAATAGAATAACTACGGACAATTGCTTCGAAACTCACAACCTCTCTATCCAGATTATAAATTCACTTCTATACCTGGAAATATTGATTTTCAGGTAAAAGAAGAGGATATTCAAAATTCGCTTTTTCGAATACTAACCCCAAAGCGGAAAAGAAAATATAACTTTTTCTCGATTCAACGTATAACGCTCAACCGTCGCGTTTGAATTTCAGCAATGGAGTGTTCTTTCTTTGTTAAAAAGCAGCCCCTACTTTAAAGAAAAATTCAAATGGTAAAAAGGAATCATACATACATACATACATACATACATACATACATACATACATACATACATGCATACATACATACATACATACACATACATACATACATACATACATACATACATACATACATACATACATACATAAATACATTCATAACTACATACATGCATACATAAATAAATACATACATGCGTAAATACATACATACATACATACATACATGCATGCATAAATACATGCATATATACTGTACTTCTACACACATATATACATACATCCATACATACATACACGCATCCATACATGCATACACACATACATTTATACATACATACACACATATAGAAATACACACATACATACATACATACATACATACATACATACATACATACATACATACATACATGCATTCATACATAATACATACTTACATACATATATACATGTACACACACACACACATATATATATATATACACACACATGCTAAAAAATATACATGCGTGTACAATGAAGAATTAAAATCCCACGTCATATCTATATTTTTTACTTGCTTCAGTCATTTGACTGCAGCCATGCAGGGGCACCGCCTTGAAGGGTTTTAGTCGAACAAACCGACCCTAGGATTTATTTTTAAAAAGCCTACTACTCATCTTATCGGTTTCTTTGGCCGAACTGCTAAGTTACGGGAACGTAAACACATCAACACCAGTTTTCAAGTGTTGGTGGGGGACAAACATAGACACAAAGACACACACACATAGATATATACACATATTTGTAAACGACAGGCTTCTCTCAGTTTCCTTCGACCAAATCCACTCACAAGGCTTTGGTTGGCCCGAGGCTATAGTAGAAGACACCTTCCCAAGGTGCCACGCAGTGAGACCGAAACCGGGACCATTCGGATGTGAAACCAGGACCATTTGGATGTGAAACAAGCTTCTTACCACACAACCACAATATATAATACAGTCACAATATGTATCTGTATTCTTTGATTCCGAGTATGTTTATCTATATAGATTCTGTTATTATCTCCGCATTAGCGAAGGCGGAGTTTGTTTTCAGTCATGTTTGTTTGTTTGTTTGCCCGTGGACAAACTATCTCAAGAACCGCGGTATAGATTCGGATGAAACATTCAGGGATGTTTGGTCCCGTTACTGACACGAACTGATTAGAGTTTGGGATCGATCCGGTACCGGACAAGGATTCTGGATTATTTATCCTGCTTCTTTTACTTAATTTTTGAGAGCAGTCGGGTTCATTTTTAGTATTCTCTTTTGTGAGAGCAGTCGAGTTTATTTCAGATATTCTCATTTTTAAAATCATCTCCGGCTGATCGTTGAGAGGACATTGGTGTTGTCGTTAGCGTTGTATTTGAGTCAGTTGAGCTTGAAGTGTATACGCTCCATATGAGTACTGTTATTGTTAAAGAGTTATTTACTGAATTGTTGGATTATTGTTACCTGAAATTGTCGAACTTGTTGTTACCGTTTTTTAAAATTTTCTTCCCCATTAATGGGTGAAGTTGCGAACAATATCGTTATGGAAGGTACACCAGTGCAAGCGGGCAGTTATGCTGCGGTGACTGGCAAAAGCCTGTCAGCAGAGGTACTGCAAGTTGGAGAAATTTACATTTCTCTATTGAGGCCTTGTGCCTAATTAAAGAAATAAGGACGTTGGTGTTGCCTTGGCAGGGGTTTGCGATCTCTGAGTGTTCTTGTTATAATTTGATTCTGTCTTTTATCTATATATTCTTTATTTGTCAACCATCTTGTATCGGTATATTTTCTTTTCTTTTTTGTATTTTCTGACTATAAGTGTATCTTGATCCCAGCTGCGACTGAGAACTACAGGAATGCAAAGTGAAATTGCGAGTAGATAAAGCGAGGAACATGTTTAAAAAGTCACCTGCCGAGGCACATTCTACACCCCTGATGCTATACAATTTATTGCACAATATCTTACCTATGAGCTAGGTGTGAGAATGAGTCAGAATAATTGCAGTGCTTTTGAATAATCTCGTGAATTCTATTTTCTGTTTCTGATCTATCATCTATCTATCTATCTATCTATCTATCTATCTATCTATCTATCTATCTATCTATCTATCTATCTATCTATCTATCTATCTATCTATCTATCTATCTATCTATCTATCTATACATACATACATACATACATACACTTAGGGGTGGATAAGTAGTCAGCTAATCGGTTTATTAATTAGCTAGTTATATATATATATCTGTAGAAGCTCCTTCTATAAAATAAATTAATTTACTCTGCTATGTATTGAGTACCTTATTTACTGTGGTTAACCCCGACTCAACCCGGGACCTACATATATATATATATATATATATATATATATATAGGTGAGAAAGTTGGTGTGTGAAAGCACGTGGTTGAATATATAGAAAATAGTAAAAAGTGAAAAAACTACAGAAGGCTTGTTTTAAAAGGTTAAAAAATATATATTTGAGTCATTATGTCAGAAGAATGTTATAAATTTTTTTCTTAAACTGACATAGTTTTTGATGTCACTGTATGAAAAAAATTTATAACATTCTTCTGACATAATGACTCAAATATATTTTTTAACCTTTTAAAACAAGCCTTCTGTAGTTTTTTCACTTTTTACTATTTTGTATATATATATATATATATATATATATATATATATATATATAGAGAGAGAGAGAGAGAGAGAGAGAGATGCAGTGAGTAAGTTTTGAGAGATAAATCATTTGCAGCACAAGTACCTGACTGGATAACAGAAAATTAGATAGACACGCAGGCCACAAAGTTATAATGGGATATGAGAAAATGAAACGTACACAAGAAGAACAGACGAACATAAATATCTACGGGTGTCCGCTCGACTTGTAGGCGCGCATACAATATGACTAAAGCTAAAGCGAAAAGGCAAAAACGTGTATGTGTGTCTGTGTGTGTATGTATGTGTGCGCACGCGCGTGGATACTTGTAAAATATATATCTATTATATAAAATCCGTTCTGCCTGTCTTTGTGTGTGTGTCTTCTAGGATCTCGGACATCTTCCATTCGATTGCGCTCAAATTTGATATGTAGATACCGACTGTATCAGGGCGTATATAAGACTTGAAAAAATTACAAAAATCGATTCCAAGTGAGAATGCGATCGATAAAGCCGTGGGAATGTGCATTTGTACGTGCAAGTACATCAGCTGTTGCGATATACTTACTGGTACTTTAAACTCTTCGGTTGCATATTTGTGTGAATAAAATAGTTTTTCTTTGGAATACAAAAAAAGTCTATCTTTATTTCTTCTTTTGCTGGTGTCTCAAATTTAGGTTAAATCAGTGTTTCTCAAAGGGGAGGCCTATGGCACGGTCGGACAAGTTGTTTTGAGAAAATTTGGCTTAAATGTTTCACAACTCAGCACCGTCCCTTGGACGGAGGGCGTTTTGCTCGTATATATGTATAACTTTATATAGTTATATACATAAAGGTATATATTTATATATTTTTTTGTATTCTCATACATGCGAGAATGCATATATGAGAATGACATTCTACTCGATATATCTTGTACATAGAGAAGTTAGAACGTATGCTTATATGTGTGTTCCAATATAAATGTTATGAGTAGGCATTATTGTGTGTGTCTGTATATACAGTTTTAGATAGTGTAGGCACTTTAATACAAACTTGAATATATGTATGTGCAGTTGTATGAATCAAGGTATTTGACAGACAGAAATGGTCTTCCAAGACTCGTCGGCCATTGTTAGGCCGAACAGCTTGGCCAAAAAGCTGGAACTTCTCTTGTGACACAATCTAACTTAACTACACTGTTGTGTCCATTTTTAACATTTTAACTCTTCATCATACGTTACTTTCCTTCTCAGATGACGATACACATTTGGTTTTTATACTGCATATACAGTCACTAGTTGTGAACAGATTCAGTCACTACTGAAGCTAAATTAACATTGTAAACTCGTTAACAAGAAAATAATATATACATATACAAATAAGACCAACCATTTTTTCCAATCTCCCGTTTTCGCACATACATACACACATACATACATATATACATATGTACATACATGCATACATACATATATACATGCATACATACATACATACATACATACATACATACATGCATACAAGTATGCATATGTATGTATGCATATATATATGTGTGGGTGTGTGTATAACCATATATATATAGAAAAAGAGAGAGAGAAAAAGAGAGAGAGATATATATATAAGATATATATATATAGATGTAGATACATACAAACATATGCATCTATCTATCTATCTATCTATCTATCTATCTATCTATCTATCTATCTATCTATCTAGATAAATAGACCGAATAAAAGAAAATGTATTTGAAAAATACAATGAAAATGATAAAGAAGATGAAAACAAAAAGATGATTAATGGCAAATATATAACAGATGAAAGAGAAGACAAAATAAGTTTAAGAAAGAAGAAAATAAAAAGAAATCAAATGTAATAAAAAAACAATAGAAAGAAAAGCGCACAAACACTATTTTGTGAGATAATCCTACCCCTCATTGCATCACTTATTTCTAATTTTATATTGATGTGAAATATAGTGTCTCAACTGATTCAATTTAAAAAAAAAATTGTCACATTTATCATTGGTTGATTTAACCGTTGTTCAACAATGATTCCCTCTCCTTGATAAATGTATTTGTAGGCATTTCAATGATATGTAGGAAAATTGATAGTGCAGAGCTGTTAAACCTACGCCTACAACCACTTCCCTGCCTAACCGGGTTTGGGACCGGCTATACTGGATTGTTAACAAATACATAGTCTTAATTTAAAGTCACCGTGTTTGTACCCCACCTCCTTGGACTATCGTGGTGGGACTACATCAACAATGATGAGGTCATGCGGCTAGACAACCTATCAGATATCATCAAGAAGCGAAGATTGCGATTGATCGAACATATCATACGACTACCGGAACACAGGCTGTCACACACTGCAGTGACACGGAGACCGGCTGTCACACTCTCGTGGCTTAGTGGTTAGGGTGTCAGCATCATGATCGTAAGATTGTGGTTTCGATTCATGGACCGGGCGACGCGTTGTGTTCTTGAGCAAAACACTTCATTTCCCGTTGCTCCAGTCCACTCAGCTGGCAAAAATGAGTAACGCTGCGATGGACTGGCGTCCCGTCCAACTGGGGAACACATACGCCATTGAAACCGGGAAACCGGGCCCATGAGCCTGGCTAGGCTTTAAAAGGGCGCATTTATTTTCTATTTATTACTTCAAACATGGACGTTGATAATCTGTATGCTACACTGACTGGACTACTTTGTGAAATCTTTTGAATATAGAACACTAATGTGATTCCAGTACATTACAGGGTCTAACTGCCGAACTGAGAAGCCCAAAAGGTAATATCAGTTCATGCGAATATATAACTAAACACCACAAGGTATTTCACTATTTCTACCCTCCATCACATTTAATGAGATTCTTTATTGAGAACATAATATTCATACGCGTAGGGCGGTTGAGTATATAGACATATACATATTATGTGTGTGCATGCGCGTGTGTTCATATATGTATGTATGTGCATATGTCATTATTCAGTTTTATTTGAAGATTTCTTGCCAATAGAGAAAGAATCTGTTTCTAGCCTGGATCCAAGGCTCCTTCATTGGAATTTCAACATCAACAACAGGGTATTTGTGTATGTATGTATGTATGTATGTATGTATGTATGTATGCATGTATGTATATGTCAGGTCACTTTCAAGTGCTACTGGTAACATGTAACCCTGTATAACCTGTTGCATGGTCGGGTCGTCGGCGACTAAACCGGCAACCCTACCAAGCTTGCTTGGTGAGGAGGGTGTTTATTGGACACCCTGCGGGATGAAAAACAAAACCCGACAAAAGGCGGAGGAACTCTTGAGAGTCAACGGCCATCCAATAAATGTCTTAAGGCTGTATCATGCGCGGGGACATAGAAATAATCGAACTGAATACCCGATCGCGCGGTTAAACCATTGGGAGTGAAGGACTCCTAGCCTTTGTTAGGGCATCCTTCTAGGAGAAGGTAACTCAGGTAACTGGGATAACTCGGACATAAAACCTGCGGCTCAGTGGTTACTGATGATGTTGACTTGTTCTTCTTTTCGGATTATGGCTGCAGTTGCTTAGTGAGTGGGATTGACTCAGTGCACAGCCTTTCCTCACTTAAAAAAAATCTTCTTGCACAGGCATTGCACGATAACAACATTGATTAAGCTTCGTGCAATGGCCATACTCGATAACGAGGGGTCAGCCACCATGTATGTATGTATGTTCTCTTTCTCTTTTTAATCTCGAACAAATTTTGATAGGCCGCCTACTTACTAGCAATGTTGTGAAGGAGATCGTTTTGTTTTGTTCATCATCCTTTAAATCTTAACAGGGTTTTGCATATTTTTGTAGTCCCCGATGTCGCAGTCATTTATAGCGTATGAATTAAGGATTTGTATTCTCTCTTCTAGAGCCCAAATTCAGTTATACAGACAGGTTGGTATGTATTGAAGAACGTGCTTTAGATCTTTTCTTCAAGCCTTCCGTGGTTAACATGGAAATATTTAATGTATTATCAAAAGAGACATGTTCATGGATAACACACCTGAATTTAAGGAAGATTCTGCTAGCAATAAGCCTTTTAAATTTTAGTAAGACCCTTGACCTAAATGGAATTTCATAGAACTCTTAAGAGCAGGAGGCAACACTGTGACCTCTGCAACACATAGGAAGGAACTCTGATTTCACAGAACAAGATTGATGGTGAACTGTGTTTATCCACAAAGATAAAAGTACCTAAGTGTGTATGCGATACTTTTCATGGTAGAATCTATAGGTAAAGTCTTCTCGAGAGTAATGTTAAAACACTGTTCGATGAGTGACATTTGAAACGCAATTTGACTTCCGAGTGGGCAGAGGAACAATGGACATGATTATCTCGGCTTTGCGACTTCAGAAATACGTTGTACACCAATCACCATTATATTGGATATTTGTTTACCTTACTAAAGCCTTTGATACGGTCAAAAGAGAAGCTTTTGACCGCAATATAAACGCCAATGTTGTATTTAATGGAAAACTTTTAGAAGAGAGTGCCTCGAACAATGGAGTAAAACAGAGTGATATTTATCACCAACATTTTTTTCAATATATTTCACGGCACCGTTATCTGGTGCTTTTCAAAACTACAATTAAATGTGTTAACATAAGATTTCGAACTTCGGAAATATTATTGAGGAAATTTCAATAGTAAATCAAAGACTTTTTATTTTTGGCTTTAATTAGAGAACTTTTGTATGCAGAGGATGCTGACTTTGTAGCACATACAAGAGAGAATATGTAGGTCATAATGGAGAGATTTTCTGCTGCACGCGATATCTTGGATTTAACTGTAAGCTGAAAAAGAAAACAAACAAACAAAAAAACAAAACAAAGTTATAGTTATGCCGGCAACTGGCGAACATTAAGTGGATCTTAATATTTATGTGAAAAATGCAAGATTAGAAGTGGTGGGTGCATTTACATACTTGGAAAGTGTTCTATTTAGAAATCAGATACGGAAATATTTTCGAGAGCTTACTGTGTGTTTATTGAATTGTACTTAGTACGCAATAGAATGCGATTGAGAGTGGACCTTGTATGTGAGATGGAAGATCGCTTAAGCAGTTTTCATATAGGGAGTTACAATTTAGGAAACGACCTCAGTCGTCGGTGTGTGGTAAGAAGCTTGTTTCCCAGTCACGTCGTTACGGGTTTAGTCGCGCTGCATGGCACCTTAAGCCTCGGGCCGAGCAAAGCCATGTGAGTGGATTTGGTAGACGGAAACCGAAAGAAGCCAGTCGTATGTATATATGTAAGTGAATATCTATGTGTGTATGTCTTTGTGTGTGTGTTTCTTCCCTACCACCGCTTGACAACCGGTGTTGGTATGTTTACGTCCCAGTAAATTAGCGGTTCGGCCAAAGAGACTGTTAGAATAAGTACCAGGCTTAGAAAATAAGCCCCGGGGTGGATTTGTACAGGTAAAATCCTTGAAGGCAGTGCCCCAGCATGGCCGCAGTCAAATGACTGAAGCATGTAAAAGATGAAAAAATATAGATACGCGAATGAAACATTCACTGCAGCTTAGTGGAATTGAAACCAGATATTCATATCTGGAAAGAGAAAGTAACAGATAGAAATGGATGGAGGCCTATGGTGAAAGAAAAATCTTGCCAGCTTTAAGATTGCCAGAATGCTAGCTCAATGTAACCACCAACACAAATAACAGCATTACTATGCTATCATAAGGCGGCGAGCTGGCAGAATCGTTAGCACTTTGGGCAAAATGCTTAGCAGCATTTCGTCCGTCTTTACATTCTGAGTTCAAATCCCGCCGAGGTCGACTTAGCCTTTCATCATTTCGAATTCGATAAATCAAGTACCAGTGAAACATTGGGGTCGTTGTAATCGACTATACCCCTCCCCCAAAATGTCAAGCCTTGTGCCTATATTAGAAAAGATTATTATGCTATGAGTACCACCAGAATCTCTATCATTAAGTCGCTATTATCACCACTTCCAGCTCTACTATTACGAAATGAAGACCACCAGAACCGCATTCACTGCCACTGCTACCCCAATTACAAAAACCCAGCCCAGCCGCTGCCCCAATCCTACCGTAAAACCATACCACCATAAACAACCATCAATTCTGCCATTATACACCACCGTCGTCACTGCAACCAACACTACCATCACCGCCATTATCATCACCACATAAGAATCACCTCCATTACCACCGCCAATATAGCCATTATCATCGCTTTCAAAAACCGATACTACCACCATCATCACCGCCAAAACCTTCACCCCCTCACGGCCTACCACAGCCATCTCCCGCCATTTCTAGTACTAGTCCTCACTTAGTCCTCGTGTAGGAAATTCTAAAATATGTTATTTTGTAGCGACAATTATTTTTGTTGATGGTATTTCTATAACATCAGTTTGAATGATGTTATTTACCATAAATGTCAGCAGATACTTTAGAAGGAAGATGAGAGAGAAGGAGGTGAAGTGAGAGGAAGAGGGAGAGAGAGAGAGGATGAGAGGGGTAAGTTTCAGAAAGAGAGGGATGAACAATGAGAGATGAATGTGGGGAAATATAAAGAAACGATAAGAAAGAGAGAGAGGGGGAGAGAGAGGCACTGAATGAGATATGGATATATGAATAGGAATGTGGAAAGATACATGGACACTGAGAGAAAGAGAGAGAGAAGGAGAGACAGAGAGAAGGAGAGACAGAGAGAAGGAGAGACAGAGAGAAAGAGAACGAGAGAGAAAGGATATAGAGAGACTCTATGAGAGCTTGAGAAAGAGAGAGAAAGACAGAGACGAAGATAGAACAAAAGGAAAAGACAAAGAGAGGGAGGGAGAGAGAGAGAGAATAAGGGAAAACAAAGGCAAAAAGCAAAAGAGAGGAGAGAAGGTGAGAAATTTTGATAAATGAAGGATATGGTGAGATATAAAGACAACGAGAGAGAGGGAGAGAGAAATAATATGCAGAGATAGACACAATGAAAGATTGAGAGAGAGAGAGAGAAGAGAGAGAGAGAGAGAGAGAGAGAGAGAAGAGAGAGAGAGAGAGAGAGAGAGAGAGAGACAGAGACAGAAAGAGAGAGCGTTGCAAGAGGGAAATATATAAATCTAGCGTGGGATATATCAATGGATGGAAAACCACAGTGGGACAGACAAAGGACTGACTGATTGATAGAAAGACATACGGCTTGATAAAAACTGCATAGAGTGGAGAGAGAGAGAGAGAGAGAGAGGAGAGAGAGAGAGAGAGAGAGAGAGAGAGAGGGAGAGAGAGAGAGAGAACTGCGTGGTTAAATAAACAGAATGCAGAAAGAATTTACTTTTGTTGTTGTTTGTTGTTATTCTTAATTGGCAATGCAGATTGGCTAAATTAAGCGGCCAGATCTGAACAGACAGACCGATCACTTGTACTCCTTTACTAGTATGGTGCATTATGTATGCCGACAATCGAAATACAGCTCTCAGATGATCGACTCTACCTCGCTGTTAGAAAGAAGACAAGACTTTCTTTTGTCCTGCTGTTTCTTCTCTATGCCTCTTTGACCGGTCGCCTCAATAACTTCTGCTCTTTACGACTATCTGTTTACTATATCTGTCAAGAGCCACTGAACTAACTCTCCTCTCCTTGACATACTGTCATTGGGAAATTTTGAAATTTGATCAAATATCTTTGCTTTGACATACAGAAAATATGTATGTTTACAATCAGGCGCAGGAGTGGCTGTGTGGTAAGTAGCTTGCTTACCAGCCACATTGTTCCGTGTTCATTCCCACTGCGTGACACCTTGGGCAAGTGTCTTCTACTATAGCCTCGGGCCGACCAAAGCCTTGTGGGTGGATTTGGTAGACGGAAACTGAAAGAAGCCCGTCGTATATATGTGTATATATATATATATATATATATATGCATGTGTGTGTACATGTTTGTGTGTCTATGTTTGTCCCCCCAACAACGCTTGACAACCGATGCTGATGTGTTTAATCCCCGTAACTTAGCGGTTCGGCAAAAGAGAGCGATAGAATAATTCCTAGGGTCGATTTGCTCGACCAAAGGCATTGCTCCAGCATGGCTGCAGTTAAATGACTGAAACAAGTAAAAGAGAAAAGAAAAGAGAGAAAAGATTAAAAATAATCTCTGAGCGAGATGTTAACAGCAGCAGCACGACATCGTGAAGTATATTTGCCACCTAAATGTGGCTGACTCATAATGGACAATGCCACTGTTGTTTATAGCCCCAGGAAGACATTTCCTCTAGCTGGCTAACGACAC
>NC_043011.1:30670132-30705132 GCF_006345805.1 Octopus sinensis | reverse complement strand
TGTTCGCTTTTGACGCTTCTCATCGTGTAGCCCAGCCAATTTTGAGAGTTGGCGAGATTGGGGGAGATAGATAGATAGATAGATAGATAGATAGAGATAGAGAGAGAGAGAGAGAAGGAGGGATAGAGAGGGAGAACGACTCCTTGTATTTTACTGATCAACCTCGTAAGAATAAAAAGTATTGCCGGTTCTGGTAGAGTTTGAACCCGTAGCACAGAGAGCCGGAACAAATATCGCAATGAATGTTATCAGATAGTATAAGGATTTTGCCTTTACACCGCCCTACACAGTACGCAACTGGTACTTAATTTATCGCTCCCAAATGGATGGAAGGCAAAGTCGACCTCGGCGGAATTTGAACTCTGAACGTAAAGACGGACGAAATACCTATTTTTTTACTACCCACAAGGGGCTAAATACAGAGAGGGCAAACAAGGACAGACAAACGGATTAAATCGATTATATCGTCCCCAGTGGGTAACTGGTACTTAGTTAATAAACCCCGAAAGGATGAAAGGCAAAGTTGGCCTCGGCGGAATTTGAACTCAGAACGTAGCGACAGACGAAATATCGATAACGGCGTGCTAGCGTTTCTTATTTTTATTTCTTTACTACCCACAAGGGGCTAAACACAGAGGGGACAAACAAGGACAGACAAACAGATTAAGCCGATTACATCGACCCCAGTGCGTAACTGGTACTTAATCTATCGACCCCGAAAGGATGAAAGGCAAAGTCGACCTCGACGGAATTTGAACTCAGAACGTAAAGACAGACGAAATACCTATTTCTTTACTACCCACAAGGGGCTAAACACAGAGGGGACGAACAATGACAGACAAAGGGATTAAGTCGATTATATCGACACCAGTGCGTAACTGGTACATATTTAATCGACCCCGAAAGGATGAAAGGCAGAGTCGACATCGGCGGAATTTGAACTCAGAACGTAGCGCAGACGAAATACATATTTCTTTACTACCCACAAGGGACTAAACACAGAGGGGACAAACAAGGACAGACAAACGGATTAAGTCGATTACATCGACCCCAGTACGTAACTGGTACTTGTTTAATCGACCCCGAAAGGATGAAATACAAAGTCGACCGCGGTGGAATTTGAATTCAGAACGTAACGGCAGACGAAATACGGCTACGCATTTCGCCCGGCATGCTAACGATTCTGTCAGCTCGCCGCTTTATGGCAAATATAATATTATTCTTGTTAGATTCTTCGAATATTCTAATCAGTTTTTGGTCTCAACAGTTTCATTGGTTTTGGGGAATTTTACTTCTCATTTTATTCAAAAATTGTTCTAACATATCATGCCACATGAGGTTGCATGTATTTTGAGTATATGTAATTTCAGAAAAACTTGCACACAATTCATACACGCATGAATATATATAATATATATATGGGTGTGTGTGTGTGTATGTGTTTTTGTGTGAGTGAGCATGTGTATGAATTTCTATATACATATATATTTTGCGTGAGTGTCTGTATATATGAACACACACACACGCACTCACACACATATATGATGAGCATATATACATATGCATGTATATATGTATGTATCTGTGTGTGTGTGCGTGCGTGTATATATATATATAAAACTCAACTGTGTGTGTATCTGTGTGTGTGTATCTGTGTGTGTGTCTGTGTGTGTGTCTGTGTGTTTAACTTCCCGGCACATCTCCTCCTAGCCAACAAATCGTAGAACCACCAAAAATGGGTCACTTAAAGTTTAGGCGAAGAAAAATTGAACTGCGCTATTTCTGTTCCGAAATTTATCTCGCAAGTGCAAAAATCGATTATGTGTTTGTTTAGGCCTTAACTGTGTTCACCACGGGTGCAAGCATGAAAAGTAAAAAAATCAAGATATAAAAACGAATCGCCGTAAACATTGTAGAAATTCGGCAAAGAAATGAATTTTCGGAATGTAGCCTGGAGGGTTTTTTCGTATTAATCGTTTGGACTTTGTGAACACATACCAATTGTTTTCATAACATTTTTAACGCTTTGAATTAAATGTGATCATTTTGCGTTGATTCTGCAGTTTGAAATTTTAGCAGGCCGGATTTTTGATAATCACGATACATTGCCAGCGACTTCCTGAAACTCTCCCCTGAAATCCCCGTTGAGAAATACTGATCTAAAAGAATAATTCAACAATGCAATTATTTGATCAACAAAAATTTATGAAACGCTTCTACGTACTTCCTATTGAGGAAATGGAACACATAAGCGCAAAAGTAGAGGGCATTAAATGCTTGATTTTAAAACCAAAATAATTGAATTTTGATTGAACTTCATCCAAGTTTAGCTTAATTCGCGCGTGCATAGAACGCACGAGCGCACGAGCCGGGTAATACTGCTAGAATATATATATATATATATATATATATATATATATATATATATACATACACACACGAGGGGTTTCTTTTATTCTCTTATTCTTTTATTTGTTTCAGTCATTTGACTCTGGTCATGCTGGAGCACCGCCTTTAGTCGAGCAAATCGACCCCAGGACTTATTCTTTGTAAGCCTAGTACTTATCCTATCGGTCTCTCTTGCAGAACCGCTAAGTAACGGGGACATAGATATACCAGCATCTTTTGTCAAGCGATGTTGGGGGGACAAACACAGACACACAAACATATACATACATATATATATATATATATATATATATATATATATATATATATATATATATATACATATATATATATGACGGGCTTCTTTCAGTTTCCGTTTACCAAATCCACTCACAAGACCTTGGTCGGCCCGAGGCTATAGTAGAAGACACTTGCCCATGGTGCCATACAGTGGAAATGAACCCGGAACCATGTGGTTGGTAAGCAAGCTACTTACTACACAGCCACTCCTGTGCTGAAAAGTTCATGGCTTTAAGGGTGTCATGACAGGCCTGGCCTAAATTTCCAATTTCTTTTACAAGCTTAGAAAAACCGAAGGGCTGCTGCAATAAGTGAATGAATTTGGGAGGGGAATATGTTAAATAAAATCATAATTATGTACTCATCAGAACGACATTAATTATAATAGGTGTGGAATTAACCTTGAAAATATCAATAGGAGAAGTAGACAATGGCAATTCAATGAAACGGAAAGATAGCTTAAGGCAAGTTGTTTGGTATAATGCCCTATACAGAGCCATGATCGATGTCAATATTCTAAGAAAATCTTTCGTGACCTTGGAGATGAACTTTCCACCATCAAGTCGATACAGGAAATTGTTTAATAAGCATTCAATTAAGTTTGTATAAGAATCTAGCAGAAATTATATCCTCACACAACGTTGTAAATTTTAGAGTTCATGCTTCTTGATTAGACCTATCGAAGCGTTATTATCATTATTATTATTATTATTATTATTATTATTATTATTATTATTCAGTAGTTTTATTTTTATAGCGTGCTTTCACTTCACTACCGAGCGCAGCTCTGCGTGTCTTAGGTATGTGCAGTGATTTGTTGTGATGCTCTGATGGTTATTGTATGGAAAGTGTTCTGCGTAGGATGTGTGCAGTGCCTAGTAGTGCAATTTTCTGTATGTTATATGTGTTTGTAAGTCCTGGTGTTTTTGCTATGTATTTGTCTGAATATTTTTTATCATGCCTAATGCACCTATTATGATAGGAATTGTTTCTGATTTTAGATTCCACATTCTGGTTACCTCTTTTTCCAGGTCTTTGTATTTTGAAAGTTTCTCCATTTCTTTTAGAGACACGTTGTCATCTGCCGGTATTGATACATCAATTAGAAAGCATTTTTTTTCTTCGTGATCTCTGACAACTATATCTGGTATGTTGGCCTTAATTTCTCTATATGTGTGTATCGGCATATCCCAGAGTATGGTTGCTTTCTCGTTTTCTGTGATCTTTTCTGGCGTGTGCCTATACCATCTCTATTCTGTTGTTATTCCATAATGTTGACATAGCTTCCAATGTATGTAGGTTCCAACTCTGTCATGTCTGTGAATATATTCCTTCTTAGCCAGGACTGGGCAGCCAGAGATAATATGATTTATTGTTTCTTGTCCACCGCCACATATTCTGCAGTTACTTGTTATATTTCTTTTCATTACATGTTTTTGGTAATTTCTGGTGGGGAGGCTTTGGTCTTGTGCTGCAATTAAAAATCCCTCTGTCTCTGCTTTGAGTCCTGAGCTTCTCAACCATTGCTGGGATTTTTCTTTGTCTATTTCTTTTGTGTTTAGTTTAGTCCAGTATTTACCATGAAGGGGCTTTTCTTGCCATCGCTTTATCATGGTTCGTTGCTGTTCTATTTTTAGTTTGGATTTCATTTGTTTTATAGCTTTTGTTGTTTCTTCTTCTTCTTCTTCTTCTTCTCTTCTTCTTCTTCTTCTTCTTCTTCTTCTTCTTCTTCTTCTTCTTCTTCTTCTTCTTCTTCTTCTTCTTCTTCTTCATATTTATTAGGTGGTATGATTTCTTGTTTGTATTTGTCAGCTTCCTTAAATACTGAGAACAGTTTTTTTGTTTTGCTCGTGTTTTGCCGCTATTTGTATCAGTTTTCCTTCCTTCTGAAGTAGATATTTTTGCAGTCCTATGGTGATTATTTTATAGTAGTTTTCCAGCTGTATAAGGCCTCTACCACCTTCTATACGTTGTATATATAGTCTTTCTATGTCAGATTTTGGGTGATGCATCCTAGATCCTGTTATTATTTTTCTTGTTTTCCTATCTATTTTGGTCAGTTCAGTTAGTGTCCAGTTAAGGCTATTGTAGCTGTAACTTATAACTGGGACAGCTAAAGTGTTAATACCTATTATCTTGTTTTTAGCATTGAGCTCTCTTTTTAGTATTGATCTAACTCGTCTATAATATTCTTTTTTTTATTTTCTCTTTCATTTGTGTGTGTTGTGTCTTATCTAGTTCATGGATTCCTAAGTATTTGTAAGTTTGGCTTTGGTCTAATTCTTTTATTTCATTGGTTTTATCTAGTGTGATGTTGCTACTCTTAACTAGTTTTCCTTTTTCATGGTTACTTTGGCGCATTTTTCTAATCCAAATTTCATATCTATTTCTTTGGTAAATCCATGAACTGTCTTTAATAGTGTTTCCAGCTGTTTGTCATTTGCAGCGTATAGTTTTAGGTCATCCATATATAAACGGTGGCTGATCTTTTTGCTGTAACATTTATATCCGCATCCAGTTCTATTTAGCATATCAGATAGAGGTGGCAGTGCCAAGCAGAAAAGGAGTGGAGAGAGAGTGTCTCCCTGGAATATTCCTCTTCTAATGGGGATGGCTTTGGTTTTCATGAGTCCCTCTTTTGTTTGGAACTGTAGCACTGTTTGTCATTTATTCATAGAGTGCCCTATGAATTTTATAATTGTTGGTGCTACTTTGTTAATGGCTAGTGTTTCGAGGATCCATGTGTGGGGGATGCTATCAAACGCTTTTTTGTAGTCGATCCAGGTCATACTGAGGCCTTTCTTCTTTCTGTGGCTGTCTTCAGTTATGGCTTTATTAATCATTAGTTGATCTTTACAGCCATATAAGCCTTTGCGACATCCTTTCTGCTCTTCTGGAAACAGGTTGTTTTCGTCCAGGTGCTTGTTCAACCTTTGCGATATCACTGCAGTAAATGCCTTGTACATTGTAGGGAGACAGGTTATTGGTCTGTAGTTTTCTGGTTTTGCTGTCTCATTTGATTTGGGAATTAAGATGGTTTTCCCCTTCGTGAGCCATTCAGGCATTGTCTCTGGCTCTGCTAGTATATTGTTAAAGTTTTCAGCCAGTTTTTTGTGCATTCCTGTTAGATATTTCAACCAGAAGTTGGGGATCTTGTCATGCCCAGGTGCCTTCCAGTTGCTTAGTTTTTGCAGTGCCTGGGTGACCTCTTCAGTTGTTATGGGGGTCCAAAGTTGCTCAGATGCTGAGTTTGTTGTTTTAATACTCCTTTTTTTTGGTTGTTCGTTCGCCGACCATATTTCTCTCCAGAATTCTTCCACTTCTTCTGCCGTTGGTGCTGCAGTGATTTCTATTTTATTTTTGCCAAGTTCTTGGTAGAACTTTTTGGGGTTGGAGTTGAACTTTTTGTTTTGTTCAAAGAAGCGCTGGCGTTTCTCGTACCGGCGGATCCTTTGTGCTTTGGCTAGGATATCTTGCTTCAGCTTTTCTTTTATCTCAGGTAAATCTTTTTCTGTGATGTTATATTTGCGGAGTATTTTTGTTTTCTTTTTGTTGCTCAGTAGAGTTGATTGTCTACTGATTTCATTAAGAATCGACAGATTTTTTCTCATTTTTTGTATTTTGTTTTGGATGTTATTTATCCACAGGGTTTGTTTGGGTGGTGGTACTCTTGTTTAGATGGGTTTGAGTGAGTAACCGGCTTCTTTTATGGCTGCAGTGGCTGCTGCGTATACTAAGTCATTTAGCTCAGTGATATCGCTTTTTGGTTCAGTGGCTATTAGTTCCGTGACGGTTAGGTTTATGCTGTTTATAATTGGTGTTGTTGTTTCGTCTATTTTGATTTTTGGAAGGTATGGTCGGTGGTCCATTTTGAGCTCTGTGGTTTTCAGTTCTTTGATTATTTTACTTTTTATATTATCATAATCATTAGGCTCCCCTTCGTTGTTTCCAGGTTTTAGATTTGTGTCGCTTTCTTTCTTATTTATATGTTTGTTTGCCGTGTTTTGGCTTGCTGTTTGTCATGTATTATTATGCATCCTTACGGTCTGGGTTTGTTGTTTTTTGTTTACATCGTGTTTGTTGGGAATGTTACGTTTATCACGGTGTTTTACTGTTTCAGTGTTTATATTATTGGGCATTGTTGTGTGGCTTCTATCTACATTTTCCTGGTGTATTTTTTCTTTTAGATGTTCTATTTCTATTTCTGATATTTTTTTTTTGCGTTGAGAATGTATCTTCGTACGTTAGCTAGTTTATTAGGGTTCATTGCTGTATTCAAGTCTATATTTATGTTATTTTCCTTCCATATTTTATATGTGTGTGTTGTTGTGTTTTCATTTTTTGGGTAGAGCACTGCTGTGAAGTATGCGTGTAGGATAGAAATGTATTCCTCACGTGTCCATTTATGTCTTTTGGGTTTTATTTGCGGGACATGAGGAACAACGCCCGGCCCATTATGTTGACGGTCGTCATTTTCGTAGGGTACCGGTCCGTTCATTTCTGTTGTCATATTGTTTTGTACGTGTAGTTTTTCGTACATTTTGTGTTGTAAGTTTAAAGTACGTACCTCCCGATTGTTATTCTTGGGTTGAATAATATCGGTGGTATTTAATTTCTTCGTAGTTCCTTTGTACATGCTGTTTGGGGTCGGGGATGATCTGGTGTTGATGGATCGTAATGTTTCACGCATGTTTACATGTGTTGTGTTAGAGGTGGAGATGATATCGAGTCAAAATACATCATTTCGTTTCGAAAATAGTAATAAATTTCAATGAGTATTACTTACTCGGATACAGTCCAATCCTTTGTTAGTAAATTTTTGGCTCCATACGATGTCCTTGTTTTCGATGTTTGTGGATAGATTTCGGAGCTCTGTTTTATCGTTCTTACATCTTAAACGTCCCCCGGTCTTCTTCTTCTTCTTCTTCTTCTTCTTCTTCTTCTTCTTGATGATGATGATGATGATGATGATGATGATGATGATGATGATGATGATGATGATAATTGTGATTGTAGAGACCTTAATAAATGTCCGTTAGATGAACAATGCCTAAGGAGAAAGTAGATACAGGAGAACTAATTCACTATTATATGGGTTCTGGCACAACCAGCTTAAAATGACGATAATATAAGCACGTCACTTCTTTTAAACATAGGAATAAGGAAAGCTCGACCTCTTAATGAAAGTATATTTAGGAACTGAAAGCTAGCAACACGAATTATGATATCAAGGGTGCAATATTGATCAGTGTGTGACCTTATGATATAGAAAAGCTTAGACGTGACCTTTATCTCGAAGAATCACTATTTATTCATGTCAGAGTCTAATACTTTGGACAAAAGATATTAACTAGTGTTAAGATGTAAGCATTTATTTAACAAAACCTTCAAATGATTCTCATGAAAATAAGTTACAGCAACAGGAGATGGTAACTTCAGTCTGCCTTCCAGGTTCAGTTCTTTAGTGCTTATAGCAAATTTAATTATTTAATAATTTTTAATCATGAGAGTTTCTCTGCTCATATTTTCTACTTATTTATCTACAAGGAAATATTGAACTTCAATTCCCTTTTCTCTTCTCACAATTCCCTTTTCTCTTCTATTGTTTTTTTTTACATAAATTTCCTCTACTATATTCTTTTAGGCACTATTTTTCTTGTCATCTTTCTGTCACTATAGTATATCAATTTATAGTTTATTTATGATCTCTGCTTGTTATTTTCATGACCTTTATTATATACCTAAAACCGATTATATTGATATATAGTGAATAGCTATCTGTTATTTCTAAATAAATAATTGGGGAGTCTTCAATCTGTCAATTATTTTGTATAATTTAAATCTACTTCTCCTCTACTAACATTTCAAAATCTAGTAGTAAACTTCAATACACTGTCCCTGCTATCTGAGGCGGCACTAAACGAGGTAGTAAAGTATCAGACTTCAAATCGTATCAACTATTTATATTTTTGCTGCTACTACTGTTCAACTTCTCAGCTTTGCTTGCGTAGGCAACTGGTCAGGCAATTGCATAAACTAGACGACCTAGTTTTCAAATAATACCAACTTGATCAAATTCCTTTCATTTGATGGTTAGTCTAATGTAGCTCTGAGGAGAAGAGGAGAAAGCAATTGTCCTCTATTTTTCTGTGGATAGGTAATGGACTAATGGATAAATACAATTGCACTATGGAACCAAATCTTTCCAATACTTATCTGAAACATTTGTAAGCTTTCAGTAGATTTGAATTTTGTCTTACTTGTACAGCGTTATTGCACATCAGCAAATATATTGAATTTTTGTATATACTTCTAACTTGTAACTTGACTTTGTTTCGGAAGTGGAGTGAGTATGTGGCAAAGATGAAGCAGAAACACTGCGAAATATAGATATCTTTTCTTCTCATTCCCTTCCTGCATAGTTTCGTTTCGTCTACTTCTAAAGTATACTGGGTTTTTTATCTATCTATCTATTTATCTATCTATCTATCTATCTATCTATCTATCTATCTATCTATCTATCTATCTATCTATCTATCTATCTATCTATCTATCTATCTATCTATCTATCTATCTCTATCTATCTATCTATCTATCTATCTATCTATCTATCTATCTATCTATCTATCTATCTATCTATCTATCTATCTATCTATCTATCTATCTATCTATATATATATATATATATACTCATACACACACATATGGGTGTGTAACGGATTTGTTCCTCTCCCGTTGACTCATAATATCTGTCTCTTTCTATTTTACAGCATCTCTCTGTTTAATATATATATATAAAATACAAAATGGGACATTATATATACATACATATATACTACATATATATACATACATATATATATACATATATATACATATATATATATATATTATATGTATATATATATATATATGCGTGTATATATATATGTGTATATATATATATATATATATATATATTATATATATATATATATATATAATATATATATTATATATATTATATATATTATATATATATATATATATATAATATATATATTATATATATATATATGAATATATATTATATATATGTGTATGTGTATATATGTAGTCTGATCAATAAGTATCCGGACTGTTGTCATAGTAACGAAGCTAAAGCACGCAGAGTAAAGATCAAGGAGATCTTGTGCAAACTGAAACCCGAGTGTCAGCTGAAAGCAGTTTTTGCACAAACTTGGCAGACACGTGTCTCATGCCCAAATTTTCAGTCATAATGGACTGAACTGAAGCGTAACTAATCTGCACATCCTCTAATAACTCTCAGATAGTGATTCGACGATTTTCCGTCACAGCTGCACGCTCATCTGCGATGTTATTCTCAGTTTTGTTGGTTGCAGGTCTCTCAGGACATTTTTATGGCCATCTTGGAAACATCGGAACCACTCGTACACTTGCGTAGGCCTCTGAGCAGGTATCACGAAGACAACTTTCTCTGTCATGGACAATGTGACGATCACACGCTACCCACGTCACTTACAAGCACTGCTGTAGACAGCGGAAGTGAGCTAGAGCGTTAAATCTTAGTGCGCATGCACAGCAAGACGTCAAGGTCAATCTGTGATCAGACCTATTTATATTATATATATATATATATATATATATATATATATATATATATATATATATATATATATGTATGTGTGTGTGTATGTGTGCGTGTATATATATATATATATATATTATATATATATATATATATTACTTAATCATATATATTTATCTTATATTTAATTTTTCTATAATATGTAATTTAATTTTTCACTTTTGAATTGATAAAAGGTGTTTTTTTCCAAATTTTTATATATATATATATATATATATATATACACATATACGCACATACACACACGTGTCTAAGTGTGTATTTATGCATTTATACATACACACACATACACATACTCACACACACACACATACACACATATATGAACAGTCATATGTATGTTGGTATGTCCGTAAGTATGTATGCAAGTATGTACTATGTATGTGTAAATGATGATGTAAATTGCATACAATTGTCTTCACAAAATATTCTGTTGCTGAGATTGAGATGTCGGCTGACAATTATTTCCTGTTTTCTTACTCATGAAGGTCGCTTACTACACTTTGATGTTAAGAAACATAAATATTTTTTGATGAAAACTATAAACAAACTATTACTCGCACAAAACCATTTGGTAGAGATACAGTTGGCGGGTGAGATTCATTTAAAACAATGTATGGAAACGGTATTGTTTTGAATAAAAGTGTGTATGGAATTCATATACAATATGTTTTGTTAATATATATCTAATATCTCGCTGTGGAAATATAGAAAAATATGTGAACATTTCATAGAATGTTTGGTAGCTGACAGTGAGCAATCGACTGACAGTTATTAATCTTCCATGAATATATATATATATATATAATCTATATATATATTATATAATATTACATTATATAAAGGGCTTAGTAAAATAAATTACTTTGCCGCATACTGAACTCATTAGAAATAGCAGCTAAAAAAACTTTTTTAAAGCTATTTCTAATACTTAAAGAAAACCTCTCTCATATAGTGTTTGCTCAATATATATATATATATATATAATCAGGGTCGCTTACTTCGCAAACACCGATATCTACAAGCGATTTGTGCCTGCTCGTAAAAAAATAATAACCGAGCTGTTACTCGCCTATGTCAACGACCTAGCCCAGAGTTTAATTCTCGACATTTATTAACATGGCAGCAGAGCTTTATTTCAAAGAAAGGTGTATATGTTAATCATAAATAATAACTTTAATAAGCATAAATTCCTCTCGAAAAGATAAGCTGATTTAATCACACAATCTTCAGTTGCTGAGATAAATCTACAGACACTTGTTTCATCTTTTTTTCAAGACTCAACAAAGAGGGTGACCTTCTCTTCCAACTACCATAGTTACAAAGTAAATAGCGTTTTCCTATGAAAAGCGAAGCGATAACACGTATTGAGGCTGTAAAGTAATTTATATTTAAGAAGGTTGACGGCCGAAGTTTATTGATACAAGCAGCAACACATCGTTATCATTGCATTTGTGAATCATATATATATTTGATAAAAATATATTCAATCTCGATGTCAAAATACAGTTTGTTATTGAATCACAGGATTTCAGTACGAGGAGAAAGAAAATCTTTAAAAAATATTTATGGTGAATGACACCTCTCTGCTACATTCTCTTTTGAATCCAGAGAATGGCTCCGATGATGATTCCATTAAATGTTATTGTCCCTTGTCTGACGTCGTGGAAAGAAGTGAAGACGTCCAACAGCTTTGGTGCTCATCCAGTTTTCTCCACGAGTGTGAAGACGTCTCTTGAATTCTTATTCTTTATTACCCACAAGGGGCTAAACATAGAGAGGACAAACAAGGACAGACAAAGGGATTAATTCGATTACATCGACCCCAGTGCGTAACTGGTACTTAATTTATCGACCCCGAAAGGATGAAAGTCAAAGTCGACCTCGGTAGAATTTGAACTCAGAACGTAACGGCAGACGAAATACGCTAAGCATTTCGCCCGGCGCGCTAACGTTTCTGCCAGCTCGCCGCCTTGCAACATCTTGAATTCACTGAGTCTATAACCCTAGCCAGGTCAAAAACTCCAGCACTACAAAGGGCTACGTTTGTACCCAACTTTTTTTTGTATAGCTGCCTCTGTGTGTGTGTGTGTGGTGTGTGTGTGTGTGTGTGTGTGTGTGTGTGTGTGTGTGTGCGTGCGTGTGTGTGTGTGGATAATGACCTTTAATCACACAAAGACACATGTAGACTCACACAGAAAATACCTGTCGCCTCTGTAGAGCCATTCGAGCAAATGTTTTATTGATAATTTTCAGCAAGAATATATCTCTGTGATATTTGCAACCATTGCCGTCTATTTTTCTTGAAGTATTATAATATTTTAATGTAATATGTCCAAAGGGACTGATCAGCTCCTCTCATCACTAGCAAAGTATGCTCGAGAAGATGAGCTAGTGTCACTGATCTACCATACTGTAGTACTTTTGTGAGACGATGTCTGCTTGGTCCCTTGAAAAAAACAAGTTGATGGCCTCGCTGAGTTCACTCGCCGTTGCTGAAAGGTTATGTTCTTTTCAGACAGGCGGGAAGGAAGATACTAGCAAGAACAGACTTAGTGACTACACTCTGTGAAGTACATTTGTTAGTAGAGCTGGACCCACTGTAGTAAAACTATGCCTTTTGTGAACACCAGCTGAGCAATCTTGCTAGCAGTGATCTTAGAGCATTTTCTTCATTTCTCCGTATACGTTTTACGCAGTACAGCTATCTGCGCAAGACAGGATATTTTGATAAACTTTGCTGGATTTATTTTCTTTGATTTTAGTCGAACCCTGGAACACACTACGGCTTGTGTTGCAGTCAGCATGGTAAAGGCTAGAAGCACACTGTTGAAAGCGGCTCTCTTAGTTGCGATCATTTCTCTTTGATGCTAGACTCCACGTGACATCTTAACAAGGCTTTCTCTTGAAGTAGTTGTAGGTAATTCTCAGATTTTAGCACGTGCAGAGTTTCAGCAGTTATTTTCGTTCATCTTGTCAAGGCTAAAATGGTCAAAGCAAACTGTTGTGAGCAGTGATCAAATCCGACTTAAACGCTGAAATCCCCAAGCAAAATGTTGCCTTCAGATTCCTACATCATACAGATGACATCGTCATGAGTACAAATTTGAAGTATAGATACTGAAGATGTTTTATTTGTCAGACGACATAAAAAGAATGAGAGAAAAGATGCGCTCTGAACTGTCGAAAGGAATCACTATGGGCAGCAGGATATTCCAGGAACTTTGCCTCTATGATGTTAGCCTTGCTGACAAGACAAACCTTTTTTCGGGAGATGTACTTTGCCAGAAGTAGTCGTCTTTCTCCTGCTGTCTACAGCTGGCCTGGTCTTTTACAACGCTGCTTTGCCGATGACAAGTTTCATCAAATACAGTTTTTCAATTGTAATTTATTTGCTGTAGATTATCTCGACTTTCCAAGTGACCAGACATATAACTGGTGTTTTATTCTTTGTCCTTTGTATATTTGTCTTCTCCCGTAGTAGCTATCCTCATAAGCTCTAGGCAGCTATTAATGTGGCAAATAGTAGCAAGTCGACACATTATTGTTCGTATTGAGGCAGGTGATAGCTGTTCAGTGAGACGCAATAGTTTCTCCCACGGGCAGAGGCAAACTCTTATGTTGCTCGTGTTGTCTTTGCTACAGCAGCACAGGCGCGACCCCTCTGGGTCCCAGATCTGGGCATTTTCTCCACGACCTCAAAGTTGTGATCTAAAAGAATGCGAGGCAATGCACTTAGCATCAATTTGGCTGCAGGGGTTTCTGCTATACATTGTGCAACCACCTTAGGGATGATTCTCTGAATTTGCTCCCCTCATCTGGTTGCCGACTACAATGAACCAGGTCATCTCCTCACTTTTATCGCTGAATGCTTACACGCGCCAAGACGTAATCTGTTCAGTTGGAACAGAAGTAAAATACGAAGGCAAGATGAACGAAGACCACGGGCGACAGCTGAAACTCGGCTCCTGCCACAATCTAAGACTTTCATCTACTTTAAGAGAAAAGCTTGTTAGGATGTCACTTGCAGACCCTTAACAGTCTGGAAACTAGCATCAGGCAGATATGACTATTACTAGGAAATCCGTTTTCAACGATATATTTCAGTAAAGCAGTCGTGGCGATGTGACCGCCTATCAAGTAAGACTGACAATATCCGCAAACACGTGGAAAGAGAGAGATTGATTATAATGAATCACTTCCATGTATGGACTAGAACGCCATATTTCTACACATTTATATATATACATACATTGTCAACTTCAATCTCTCTCTCCCATTTTCTTTTCCCTTCTCTCACTCCTCTCTCTCTCTCTCTCTCTATATATATATATATATATATATATATTTATATGTACAAACACACATACACACATCGATAGATATGCATACACGTATAAGTAATGTATCTATGTAAATCGACAGTCTAATTCAGCAGTAGCTTATTAATTTATACCATGTTTTATTCATAAATTAAATTTGCCACCATTTTAGCGTCAATACAGCCATGAAAGACGTAATCTAAAAAAAAAACAAAAACAAAAAACAAAACGAAAACAACTGAAACATTTCATGATTTTATAACAATTCCCATGCGAAATCCGTTGCACTTCCCACATAATTTCCGTGATGCGTAGGTGTTTTTGAGTTGATTCTGACTGGTTGTGTGTTGAGATTCTTCCGTTTGAGAGGTTTTACACATTATTTCTGTCTTCAAACGTTGCTTCTGTTTGTAAAGAAAACAGGCCGACAACTTGAGTGCGTGCATGTTTGTGCGTATTCTCTATTGTTTGTGAATCAGAAAAAGAAAATCTGTTTACAGCTGTTCTCTTGTCTTCAGAAAGAAAAACAGGGTTTTTCCTTTTCTTTTGTTTCCGGAGAAATGTCGATTGCTTTAGATTATCATCTCTTCTCATTGAGACACGGTTGCAATTTGCTGCTAGGGTTTTTGTTTGTCTGGCAGTGAGAGCGTGAATGAGTGATCGAGTTTGTAGTTGTTAGTGTGAATGCGAAAGTCGAGGAGCAGGCATTTGCGTAGATTGATGCAGTGGATGATAGAGTAGACGAGGAAGGGAGTGGCGCAGGTGGAGGTGCGAATTTGGGAGTGTTGGTTCGTATTGAGGGGTCAGGATGATTTGCGGTGGATGGGTTCTGTGGGGGAAGGTGAAGTAGAATATAAGTTGGGCGTATTGATGGATGCCACTTGAAATGACGGTGGGTGGGAAGTAGATACAAAGATTGAAGAATGTTACATGACAGAAGTTACTGGTTATTTTAAACAGGTGTTGAAAGTTATATAGACAATAGCAACACTCCAATCCATACGTAACAATCATACCTAGCAACAATTGTTTAAGGTGGATGTCTCTTTTGCATCCACTAACCTACTTGACATCCCACCTCCGAAACCACCTATCTCATCCCTACCTTCCATTTCTCCTTCCACCACTAACCGCATACACACCTGCCGCCTCTTTTAACTTCTTATTCCACTTCCACTGACATGCACATCCTAATACACCCACCAACAGCCCTCTTCCCACCACATTCTTTCTCCATGCTGTTATCACTATACACCTCAGTCTTTGTCGCCTTGAAACTGTATGCTCTCTCCTTGGTAGGGCCTCCGCTTTCATATCCATCACAGCAAGATCCGGACGTTTACAAATAATGACATGTGATTCATACACCACACCAACCTATGCACTTTTTATTACAGCATAAGACAAGCACCAGGCAACAAGGATAATTTCATGCACCTGGCACCGACCATCTGACAATGTCTGCCTCAGAACAGTTCAACAATCTTGACCAATCTGTCAACATTTTCCACCCAAAACTAAACCAAATCACTACATACTCTTTCGTGCATGCCCAGTAATAACACAGTTACACTCGTATATGCACATACTCTCTGTAACACCATCGTAACACCTTCACACTACACTAATCAAACCCCAATAGAACATGTCTAACATATAAACACACATATAACCAGACGAACGCATTCACCTCACTACGCACTCAGAGCTTCCAACAGACACACACACACACACACACACACACACACATACACAATAGACTCACACAATCATGCCTAGCAACACTCCAATCCATACGTAACAATCATACCTAGCAATATTCCAATCCATACGTAGTAAGTTCTACCAATATGAAAAAATAACAAATCAACATACACAAGAGTACAACTTTTACGAGAACACACATAACAGAATTCCGACTGGGAGTTTCATGACTCTTTATGCACCGTCAATCTATATACTTCATCATGGGACCAAAATATAAAAGTAAATCTACTTAAATCTGCCTCTTCTTAAACGTCCGTGAACGCCGTCCACTCTAGACCCCACGCAAACTACATGTCTTATTTCACACAAACTACATGTCTTATTTCTCTCCTAAACACAAATTTATCAACCCCTATCCACAATACATCTCTGCTGTCGAGGTCACAGTCTCTTCTCATATTTTACTCCAAGGAAATGATGTCTACACAAGCGTAGACTCCACTTTCCCTGTTACTAACCTCTCTCACTTGAATTGCAGCTAAAACGACTTCCAGGTACTCTAACTCGAATCTATCTCCCTCATTTTATCAGCAGATTCCGCTTTTTCTATTGTCTTCAGATATCTTCAGACCGTGAGCAGGTCTGATTATACGTACTTTCTCCTACATTGAGACCATATATTCTACTTTAACCGTCTTTGAACTCATCATTCATTGAGACTTAAAAACAACTCACATCTCGCGACAAACTTCTCTCACCAATGCTGTTGCTTCAGAAGTTAGAATTTTGCATTTCACTCTGCATTCCCTATTCACATCCCAACCACTCAAATACTCGGGATTTCTTTCACGTCTCAAAACCAAACCGTAAACTGTCTTTGTATCTGCTAGATCATCGGACAACATTTTTATCACAACTACCACACACACAGCAACATACAGTACAATGCTTCTCGCGCCTTGAATCTTGTATAGTACGTTAACACAATGGCTGGAGCATCACCTGTTTTACGCCAATCCTTGGCAGTACACATACATTGCTCCCGATCTTCAAGAGACAAGTGTGTAATTAAAAACTTTTAGGCAAGTTTTAGCACATCCCACATAAAACAAAAATCAACATCCCCAGTCCAACAATAGGTTCTCAACCACACTGCAGTTATTCAGGCAAAAAAAAAGAAAAAAGAAAGACATCTGGAGGTTCTCGCCTGCTCTTCAAAAGAAGGCAGAATTTACCTAACAGTGTAACTCTTCCAAGACCAATATCTAAATTGCAAAAGATACTTTGGTGCATTGCACAGCCAAAATGGTTTCCAGCTTTGCTAATTGCAGTTGATGGTTTTGACCCCTTGCCAAAATAACCTTAGCTAACTTTTCAAAATCCTCTTTACCCACCATTCTCTACAGCGATGACCCCATAAACAGTAACTTCCACTGAGAAATCCTTAACGCTCACTGCTTGATTTACATTCAAATTTACCCACCGTTATTTAATGCGAAATACCTCCGGTGGCGGTAACCAACAGGGTCATCAATTTTAATTTCCATTAAACTCAAATATTGGACCCCGAAACTTGCTCTTGTACTCATCAAACTCTTCATCTCTCATTCTCTCAGTTGTTATACAGTGAGCTTTGTGAACGCGTTACAGCGTCTCCCGTTACTAAGAAAGACAACCTGTCTGATGCACTCACTTCTAATATTTTAAAGACTATGGAGAAATCTAACAGCCAGAATTGCTCTCTCTCTCTCCCTCTCTCTTTTCCTCTCTCTCTCTCACTCTCCCTCTTTCTCTTTCTTCTTCTCTCTCTTCCTCTCTCTTCACTCTCTCTTCTTTCTCTCTCCTCTCTCTTCTTTCTCTCTCTCACTCTCTTCCTCTCTCTCACTCTTTCTCTTCCTCTCTCTCTCTCACTCTCTCCCACTCTCTCTTCTCTCTCTCATCAACTCTCTCTCTTCTCTCTTCCTCTCTCTCTCTCTCCTCTCTCTCTCAGTCCTCTCTCTTCTCTCTCATCTCTCTTCCTCTCTCTCTCTCCTTCTCTCACTCTCTCTTCCTCTTACCTCTCTCTCACTCTCTCCTCCTCTTCCTCTCTCTCTCACTCTCTCTCTTCCTCTCTCTCTCTCCATCTCTTCTCTCACCTCTCTCTCTCTCTTCCTCTCCCACTCTCTCTTCCTCTCTCTCTCCTCTCTTTCTTCCTCTCCTGTCACTCTCTCATCTTCCTCTCTTCTCACTCTCTTCCCTCCTCTCTCTGCTCACTCTCTCTTCCTCTTCACTCTTCTTCCTCTTTTCTCACTCTCTCTGCTCTCTTCTCTCTCACTCTCTATCTCACTCTCTCTCACTCTCCCTCTCTCTTCCTCTCTCTTCCTCTCTCTCCCACCCTCTCTCCCTCTTCCCTCCGCTCTCTCTTCCTCTTTTTCTCACTCTCTCTTGCTCTCTCTCTTCTCTCTCCTCTCACTCTCTCTCACTCTCACTCTCTCTTCCTCTCTCTCTCTCTCACTCTCTCCCCCCTCTCTCTCTCACTCTCTCTTCCCTCAATAACCAGCATATAGCAAAGCTTCTGTAGAGCCAGAGCCACTGGAGACCCATTCTTTTATGTCATTCGCCAGCGGGATCTCAGTGAAAGCAATGTTGTTGCTGCAAAAACAAGTAAATATATCGAACGTATTTGGTACGCGAATCTCGGATCGAAACTTCCTGCCTATGGGATCATTCCAACTCTCTTTTGAATTGGTTGTCTCTTATCAGATCGCATTACGGAAACGTTCGTTGATGAAGTTCTTTTCGTTCAACTATTAAACAACTCTTGTGAGTTTTGAGATTTGTTTTGTCTCCTGCAGTCTTCCTTCTGTACATCAGTGATCTGATTGCCGTCATTTCCAACAACGCCCAGTCTTACACATATGATATGACACTTCATTTCTCCCTAACCCTTCCTGGTCCCACATCATCCACGCAAACTAGGTATCGGATACAAAACTTACCCTGATTCCATGAATGGGGACTTCGATAGCATTATCCATTGTGCTATGCTATTCTTTTGTCTTTGAACAGTAAAAACAAAGCTACATGTACTAAATACATCAAGAAAACACCGTTGCAACATAATCCCACAAAATATGAGCAGCACGCAACTGTAGGTCTCAGTTGCACCAAAATGGCTCAAATTAACATCTGTTTAGGATACAATTTGATTGGTAGACGATGATCACGTGATTAAGCTTTGATTATCGTCTGTCAATCACATTGTATCTTAAACAAGAGAATTTTTGAACTCCAGCCAGAAGCAAGACAGTTGCAGCATAGAACACATTTTTCTATCTCACTTTTGAAAATATAAAAAATAAAGTGAAACCGGTTAAGGCTTTAAAAATAAATCATCTAAAAGACTTCCAGTTCATTTTCAATTTCTTTTTCTATATTTCTATACATGTAGTGTCAAATAATTTTGTTTTCGATATATATATATATTATATATATTATATATATATATATATATATATATATATACAGTGTACATTTAAGCACATAAGAGATGGCCATAAGAGGACATTGACCCGCTAGAAGGAGTAGTTAAACCCCAAACCACTATTAGGGGTAATTTCGAAAGGGAATGAAAAATGAAAACATTTACCATCTAATTCCTGTACCTGGTTTCAACCAATCTTCAGCAAATAAAATAATTTACTAGGCGAAGCTCTCATCAGCTGTTATTAAAAATGGATATATATATATATATGTATGTATGTATGATGTATGTATATATGTATGTATATAAATAAGTATATATACATATATGTATATATATATATATATATATATATATATATATATATGTATATATATATATAATATATATACATATGTATGTATATGTGTATATATATACATATATATATATATATATATATATATATATATATATATATATATATATATATATATATATATATATATAGGCGCAGGCGTGGGTTGTGTGACAAGAAGCTTACTTCCCAACTATATGGTCCTGGGTTCAGTCTCACTGCGTGGCACCTTGGGAAAGTGTCTTCTACTATAGCTTCGGACCGACCAAAGCCTTGTGAGTAGAATTGGTAGACAGAGACTGAAAGACGTCCGTCGTATATATGTATGTATATGTCAGGTCACTTTCAAGTGCTACTGGTAACATGTAACCCAGTACAACCTGTTGCATGTTCGTGTCGTCGGCAACTAAACTGGCAACCCCACCAAGCTTGCTTGGTGAGCGGGTGTTTATTGGACAGCCTGCGGGATGAAAAACAGAACCCGTCAAAGGGCGGAGGATTTCTTGAGAGTCAACGGCCATCCAATAAATGTCTTAAGGCTGTATCATGCGCGGGAACATAGAAATAATCGGACAGAATACCCGATCGCGCGGTTAAACCATTGGGAGTGAAGGACTCCTAGGCTTTGTTACGGCATCCTTCTAGGAGAAGGTAACTCATATAAATGGGATAACTCCAACATAAAAGCTGCGGCTCAGTGGTTACCGATGATGTTGACTTGTTCTTCTTTTCGGATTATGGCTACTGTTGCTTAGTGAGTGAGATTGACTCAGTGCACAGCCTTTCCTCACTTTAAAAATAAATCTTCTTGCACAGGCATTGCACGATAACAACATTGATTAAGCTTCGTGCAATGGCCATACTCGATAACGAGGTGGAAGCCACCACATTTGTGTATGTGTGTGTGTCTCTTCCCCTCCCCACCATCGTTTGACAACTTATGTTGATGCATTTATGTCCCCACAACTTCGGCAAAAGAATTCGGCGAAAGAATTTTGTAGAATAGGTACTAAGCTTAGAAAGGTTATGTTTTGGGGTCGATTTCCTCTAACAAAATTTGTTAAAGCGGTGCTTCAGCGTGGCCGCAGTCAAATGCCTGAGTCTGTCTGTTCGTCCGTCCGTCCATCCATCATCCTTCCATCATCTATCTATCTATCTATCTATCTATCTATCTATCTATCTATCTATCTATCTATCTATCTATCTATCTATCTATCTATCTATCTATCTATCATATTATCTATATATCATATTTGTTGCCATTGTTACTTCTTAAAATATATAGGAACAAGCGTAAAATCGTGGGAAAATCTAGTTTCAAACTATTTGGATCCTGGTAATCGAATTAAGCAATTCCTAATTCATTCTAGGAATTGAATACGTTTTCTTTTATGTTCATTGCCATTAACACACACACACACACACACCCACCCACACATATATCCTCGCTCTTATGAATAGATCTTCTGAACTGAGCATATTTGTTTGCGCATCTATGTGCGAGTATATATATGTATGTATATATATATATATATATATATATATATTTGTATGTGTATATGAAAGTATGTATGCATTTATGTGTGAGTTATTGTATGCATGAATGCATGTGAAGGTGACGTAATCGACATTAATTATATGCAGGTGCAATTTATTTACATATCTTCCTGGTTGCGTATGAGTTGTCTACTTAGTCGGCTAACTTCCTAGAAACAACTTATTAAAAAAAAAAAAACTGGTTGTACACCCACCTCCTCTTTAACAACGACCATATAGCTTTAATGCAAGTCAGAAAATAGATCTTTCACTTTTCTCTCTCTCTCTTTCTTTCTTTCTTTCCCCCCACTATCGGTCTCCCCTATGTATATATATAATATGTATATAATATATATATATATATATATATATATATATATATATATATATATATATTATATATTATATATTATATATATATATGTATATATATATATATATATATATATATATATGTCTGTGTGTGTGTGTGTATATATATGTATATAATATATATATATATATATTATATTATATATATATATATAATATATATATATATGTATATATGTATAAATACGTCTATATGTCTATATATATATATATATATATGTATACATATGTCTATATGTCTATATATATATAGAGAGAGAGACGCACGCACATAGATGCAAATACACAAGCAAACACACGTGCATATGTATATTATATATATATATGTGTGTGTGTGTGTGTGTGTGTGTGTGTGTGTGCGTTGTGTACGTATATGTTGAGAGGAAACGATGGGGAAGAAAAGCGAGAATGAGCGGGAGATTGACAAATCTGAACTATGCATAAATGCATAATTTTATGTATGTGAAATTACAATGTGAGCAAATTTGCATAACTCACTGGAGTAACTCTCATTAAAAAGCTAGCTCTCTCACTTGTCGCAAATGAAAGATACACACATTAATTGTTTATAAAGTTTTTTTTTTTTTTTCCTTTTAATTTTTGCTGAAAGGAATTACTGTCGAATCTAGTTATATCCGATGAAATGTTGGCATTCAGTTAAAATATTTTTAAATGGCAACAGTTGTGTGTTTTCGCAGCTTTGTTCTTCTGTAGGATCTTGCGGGAACACTAGACAATTGACAAACAAAATATTCAAGACATTTTTCCGCCAGTGTTTCATTTGGAGAAACACAATATGAAATTAAGTATATTGCCTTCTCAGAGAGGTTTTCTTCAAATGCCCGGTCTCATTCTTCATTGGTGATTCAATTACCCGCAAGGGGAGTAAATACTTTAATGAAAAGTCAGTCAGAATAAATGAATTTCTCCCAGATCTGGCCTTTGTCACGGAGAAAGAGATTGAATTTAGATATTCTAGCAGAATAAAACGAATAGGCAGCAAAGTACCAGAATGGGAAATTAAGACCTTTCAATGTGTGAATATCTTTGAAAAAGCCGGATTTATGTTTCACTAAGAAGCGCTAACGGAAGAGCTAAATGAATTATACCACTATGTCACGAAGAAGAAAATATTAAATGAAGAAAATGTCAAATGATGTGTGCTTGCAAGTTTTCCTCTAGAATTATTGCGATATACCTTAGCCTAGATGATGATGTTGATGATGATGATGATGATGATGATATGGAGTTTCTATCAATCAAATCAACTTACAAGACTTTGGTCGGCCCGGGGCTGTAGTAGGAGGCACTTGTCCAAGGTACCACGCAGTGAGACTGAACCCTGTACAATGTGGTTGGTAAACAAAGCTTCTTACCACCCAACCACAAATGCTTAAAAACTTAAACTTTATAGACTATAAATGCTACTTCTTAGTGCGTGGAATGTTTCTTTTACGACACTGGTAACAAACAAACAAACAACAACAACAACAACAACAACAATAACAACAACAACAATAGCAACACTAACAGTACCTACAAATCTGTAAGCTAAGACGACATAAGTATTCTCCTCATTTTATCTGATTATTATACTTAATTTAAGAGTTATTCCAGTGCATCAAAATGCTTGGGGTAATACTTCTATCAGTTATTGAAGCGGTTAATTAATTAATGGAACGAAATCCATTTAAACCACATCTAAACAGCTTTTACATCAAGTTTCTTTCATTGTCCAATAAATGGCTGTCACAGAGAGCCACTGATATTCCAGCACTTGTGATGTTAGCCGATTTTCAAAGGACATCAAAACCAACCCAAAGCTGTCATAAAAGAGAGCAATATAGATGCAAACAAACCGCTGGTATCATCATCACCATTATCTTCATAACTCACCACTTCTGTATCTTAGAATGAAACTAACCTGAACGAGATGATTGTAGAATATACATAATGGATAAAACAATTTAAAAGCGCAGTCGGATAATATTTGTTTCCAATTTCTCTAAGCTCTCATTAGATAACAGACTGTTTTAGTGAAAGTAAAAGATAAAGCAACCATTCTCATGTTAAACGATATTAATGGTGCCACAAGGCACTAACTGCAATATGTAATCACAAATATTGAACACCCTCCTGTATTACAGCTGCTTTAATTCTAAATAAAATGACTTGTTCTACTGTAGGCACAAAGCCTGAAACCCTCGTGGTGAGGGAACTGGTCGATTGCATCAAACCCGCTGCTCAGCTAGTACTTATTTTATTGAGACCGAAACGATGAACGGTAACAACTGAGCTCGACAGGATTTGAACTCAGAACGTAAAGCCGGAAGAACTGCCACTAAGCATTTCGTCCGATGTCCTCACGATACTGCTACCTCTCTAGCCTTACCTGCAATGGAAACAATGAAATACTGATTTCGAATTTTGGCGCGCGATCAGCAATTTCTGGGGAGGGGGCTAGTTGATTACATCGACCCAAGTACTCAATTCAAGGAAACAATGAAACATTAGCCAACCGTGTCTCAGAACCGGGCAAATGGATGTCAATAATGAATTCACTGCACAGCACCTGGATCTTAACAAGAAAAAAAACCTTACTGCAAATCTGTTCTCTTGAGAAGGAAATATATAACTTCAAAGCAAGAGCACGAAGTATTGAATAGAAACAGAAAATCTCCATTAAATAAGATACCATACAAATTAGCATTTAATTATATAATAATAATAATGTTCGTCCTTCGGTTCGAAGATGACCAACTGACATCATCTGATGGAACTGCCGCCATGAGACCGGAGGTGGCTGGTGAGGCCAATCCGGGCAAGGAAGCCCCTCCCACAGGTGGGGCAGAAGTGGGTAGGGGCAGTGCTACTGGTGCAGGCGGCTCTGACTTTACGCATCTGACGTTTCTGCTCCGCTGACCGAATCCGTCCCTCCTCGGCTGTCCCTGCTCCCACGGTGATTGCGCTGCGCCAGGATGAGCGGTTGGCAGCAAGTGTCTCCCAGGTCTCTGTTCCGATGGAGAAGTCTTTGAGAGAGACCTTGAGACTATCCTTGTAGCGCTTTTTCTGCCCTCCGACTTTGCGCCTGCCCTGGCCGAGTTCACCGTAGAAGAGCTGTTTTGGGATGCGAGTGTCGGACATGCGGGAGACGTGGCCCGCCCATCTCAGCTGGGCCTTGCGCATGATTGTGATGGTGCTAGGGAGATCTGCCTGCTTCAGAACTTCCGTGTCTGGGACTTTGTCCTGCCAGCGGATGTGAAGGAGATTCCGAAGACACCTGAGATGGAAGTGGTTTATCTGGCGCTCGTGCCTTCGGTAAGCAGTCCACGTCTCGCAGCCGTATAGTAGGGTGGTAAGCACGACTGCCCGGTAGACTTTCAGCTTGGTGTTGAGCTGATTCCTCTCCTCTCCCAGACTTTCTTTCGCAGTCTCCCAAACGCGCTGCTTGCCTTGGAGATTCTGTTGATGGTTTCAGCATCTATGTTGGCATTGCAGGAGAGAGTGCTGCCCAGGTAGGTGAAGTTTTCCACCACTCGGAGGATCCGTCCGTTCACCCTTATCTGAGGCTCATGGTATTGTTTGCCGGGGGCTGGCTGAAACATCACTTCGGTTTTCTTTGCACTGATGGTGAGACCGAAGTTGTCACAGGCTGATGAGAAACTGTCCATCTCGAGCTGCATCTCCTGCTCATCGATTGCATTAAGGGCGCAGTCGTCAGCAAAGAAGAAAGTCTCTGACGACTGTCTCCCTCACCTTTGTGACAGCCTGCAATCTCCTGGAGTTGAAAAGTTTCCCGTCTGTCCTGTACTTGATGTTGATACCGGACTTGCAGTCCCTAAAGGCGTCGGACATCATTGCCGAGAACATGATGCTGAACAGTGTTGGGGCCAGGACACAGCCCTGCCTGACTCGTTGGTCACCTGGAAGGCTTCAGATGAGTCGTCCCGTCTTCAAGGATTCTGGCTGTCATTCCGTCATGGAACTGGTGGACAATTGCAATAAATTTGCTGGGGCAACCAAATTTTCCCATGACCTTCCATAGTCCCTCCCGACTGACTGTATCAAAGGCCTTGGTGAGGTCAACAAAGGTCATGCAGAGGTCAAGGTGCTGCTCCATGCATTTCTCCTGAAGCTGGGCGGCGCGAATATCATGTCAGTGGTCCCTCGACCCGCACGGAAGCCACACTGGCTCTCAGGGAGAAGGCCTTGCTCCAAGTGTTCCAGAGGCGGTCAAGCAGGACCCGGGCCAGGATCTTGCCTGCTATGGACAAGAGGGAAATACCTCGGTGGTTGTCGCAGGACTGCCGATCTCCTCCTTCCGCTTATAAATGTGGACGATTGTTGCGTCCCGGAAATCTTGAGGGAGTTGTTCCCTGTCCCACATCGACTGGAACAGGCTGGTGAGCTGACTGATCATGGTGGGGCCGCCCGACTTGAACACCTCTGCAGGGATGGCGTCAGAGCCTGGAGCCTTGCCGGTGGACATTTTTTTGATGGCTCTGCTCACTTCCTCGACTGCAGGGGGAACAGCCAACCCGTGGTTTGTCGGCACCTGGGGGAGTCGTGCGATGGCTTCCTCGTTGATCTGGGCTGGTCAGTTGAGCACGATGTTGAAGTGCTCCGCCCATCTCTCCAGGATCAGCCTCTTGTTAGTCAGGAGTGAGGTTCCATCTGAGCTGAGCAGGGGGGTTGATCCAAGGAGAACTGCGGTCCATAGACAGCTTTCAGCGCCTCGTAGAATTTCTTGGTGTCGTGTTTGTCTGCGTATCCCTGAATCTCATCCGCCTTGGCGCTTAACCATGCGTCTTGCATGAGGCGGAGTTTAGCCTGGACTGTGCTGCGAATGTTGTTGAAAGCGGCCTTCTTTGCCGTGCAGGTGGTGTCGTTTTGGTGAGCCCGCAGCAGACGGCGTTTCTCTTCCAGGAGCTTTTGGATTTCCTGGTCGTTTTCGTCGAACCAGTCCTGGTGGTTCCTCGTAATTTGGCCCAGAGTTTCACGGGCGATGGAATGAACCGTGTCCCTGAATGATTCCCACTGCTCATCGATGCTGGACTGGTCACTCCGAATGTCCAACAGCTTACTGTCCATACGTGACTGGAGATCTTGTGCAGTCAGCTGGTTCTTTAATTTCGTGATGTTAAGCTTCCTCGTCACTTTCTGACCCTGTGGTCTTCTCTTAGGTCGGATGTAGAAATCCATCCTGGAGATGATGAGGCGATGGTCCGTCCAGCAGTCAGCTCCGCACATGGCTTTGACCAGTCTCACGTCCCGCCTGTCTTTCGCCCTGACGATGACGTAATCTATCAGATGCCAGTGTTTGGAGCGTGGATGCATCCATGATGTCTTGTTGCGTGTTGGCAGACGGAACAAGGTGTTGGCGATGGTAAGATCATGAGAGGCACACGCACGCAGGAGGAGCTGTCCGTTGCTGTTGCACTTTCCGATTCCTTGCTTTCCCAGTACGCGATGCCAGGCTTGGTGGTCAGTCCCGACACGGGCGTTAAATCCCAAAGAGGATGAGCTTCCCAGGCTGGGCTGACGTGATGAGGGAGTCGAGTTCCTCATAGAACCTGTCCTTAACTTCTTCAGGGTTGGTCATGGTGGGGGCGTAAGCACTGATGATGGTCGCACTAGTCTTGTTTCCAAGTGGGAGCTGCATCTTCATCAGCCGATCGTTGATACCCTCGGGGGGGCTTTCCAGTTTCCGCACGTGTACTGACTTAATGGCAGAACCAACACCAGCCTCACGACGCTCTTCGCTGCTGCGACCACTCCAAAAGAAAGTGTAGCCGCCGCCTGTCTCTGTCAGCTGGCCTTTGTCCGCAAGGCGGGTCTCGCTCAGTGCTGCAATATCGACACTGTATCGGCTCAGTTCTCTGGCTACCAGGGCAGTTCGTCTCTCTGGTCTGTCCGCTTTGGTGTTGTCAAGCAGAGTTCTCACGTTCCATGTTGCGAAAGTGAGCACCTTTGTTTGTTTTCTTCTTTCTTTGTTTCGACCGCTTGGAAAGGATCCCCGCCAGCCGCGGTTTTCGACCAGGGTGAGGTGAGGCAGGCTATGTTTAGGGCAACCTTTTCTAGCCCCGTCCTCATGCTGGGGAGGCGAGCAGAGCGATCCTGAAGAGGGCTGCTCGGTCACTCAGGAGGCTGCCGGACTCCACTGCTGCCTCAGTTCAGTGAGGGGCGACCACATGTCCTGAGCCGCCTGTGGTGGGTTCACGACTGCAGCTCCCAGTGTATCCTCACCTGCTACTTCGCGCGTTTCCCCATCGTCACAGGACTTTGGGATGGTGTCATGGCGTCATGATGTCGTGACATGCGCGTGACTTGGATTATAGTGAGGGTGACTTGCGCAGGATCAGCCTCACTCTCTCGTCCTGGTGCGCTGGATCCAGTGGCAAGACAAAGTCAAGACGACTGGGGGTAGACCAAGATGCAGGAGCTGCCGGAAGGTGGCACGCATGGCGCAATCCAACCGCCTTAGGGGCTCCACTCCGGATTTTGGATGGCCATTGACTCATGAGAGAGTTCCTCTGCCCTTTGACAGGTTTTGTTTTTAGTCCTGCTGGGTGTCCAAATCACCCTCCTCACCAAGAAATCTTGGTGGGGTTGCCAGTTTAGTCGCCACGACCCGACCATGTAACAGGTTGTACTGGGTTACATGTTACCAGTAGCTCCGAGCGGAGACCTGACATATATATATATATATATATATATATATAATATATATATATATATATGTGTGTGTGTGTGTGTGTGTGTGTGTGTGTAAATTTAGAGGACTGACCACTAAAGTGGACAATGTATATGCTAAACATAGAGGTCAAATCGCCATTACCACGAAGAATGTGTTCTCAAGAAAAATCTCATCAAAAAAACAATGTAAAAATAAGCAAGACAAATGAAAATATACGAAATAAGAAAACGATTACCTATGTACCATTGGTTTCACTTGTTAACATTTACGTATATGAATATATATATATATATGAAAGAAGTTTTGAAAATGCAATTTTAAAGATGTTTATTCACTTGACCGGTTTCACTTTATTTAGAAAAAGATTGTCAAAAGTAAAGTGTAATGTTTTGTATAAGCTTTGTTGTGTTAAGTACTGGTTGTCACTAAAGTATCAAAATACATTTATACATTCTTTTATAATAATAAGAAAATGTTAAAAACAGTTTACAAGAAAGTATTTAAGAAAGTATTTAAGAAGTATTAGGAGTTCAATAAAAATCATGTTTGTTTGGAAGTATATATATATATATATATATTATATATATTTTTACAGAAGGAGATATATTTAAGAGTTTACAAAGAATTTTAGAGGAACCAACCTGTATTCCTAGCATTTTTTATTTTGTGTGTAGCTAAGAATTGTTTGCTATTTTAAGGGACTCTGTGGGGAGTTGGTTGGGGTGGGGGGAAAGGAAGAGCAATGTGGAATTAAAAGGATTTTTTTGTTTCCAGGCTAGTCTGTTATGGTTCAGTGGTTTTGGGGACTGGTCTTAGAGGTCAGAATGGTATGAGTGTGTGTATCTATGTGCACGTCTCTATGTGTGTATGTATATCCATGTGTTTGTGGGTGGGAGCCGTTTCTTATTGGTCCTGGAGTTTATTGTGGTGTGTGTAAATGGGTCTGTGTGTTTTATATTTGGTAGGATGGTGTGTGTATATGTGTGCACGTTTGTGCGTGTGTGATTAATATTTGTTAGAGTGTTGTGTACACACACAACACCCTAACAAATATACATATATTATATGTATGTTGTATATTATATATATACATATGTATATTAAATACATGTATGTATGCATGTATGTATGTATGTATGTATGTATGTATGTATGTATGGATCTATCTATCTATCTATCTATCTATCTATCTATCTATCTATCTATCTATCTATCTATCTATCTATCTATCTATCTCTCCCTCTCTCTCTCTCTATATATATATATATATATATATTATATCAGTAGTTCATATCCGAAAAAGAAGTACGCTCTAAAGTATTAGAACAGTAATATATTATTTTAAGAAGTTTAAAAGTTATGGGAGATCATAGAGTGACTATTGGTTTCGCACCAATGCGCCTTCAGCCATAATTTTTAACTTCCTATACATATACACAAATATGCATATATATATACATAAGGTTGTTTTTGTGAGGCATTGTGAGGTGTAATTTAAAGAAAGTAGTTGTGTAATGCCGCAACAATGCGAGAAGGTACAAAGTGACCTACAAATCGAAGTTTACTTTGTAAATGCTAGCAGTGTTCCGGCTTTATACAACTACAGTCTTTAAATATATAAGACACACACACTGACAGACTCACACACACACACACACACACTCATACATATGTATGTATATATGGATATATATATATGTACATATCTCTTTCTCTCTCTATATATATATATATATAATCAGTAGTTCATATCCGAAAAAGAAGGACGCTCTAAAGTATTAGAACAGTAATATATTATTTTAAGAAGTTTAAAAGTTATGGGAGATCATAGAGTGACTATTGGTTTCGCACCAATGCGCCTTCAGCCATAATTTTTAACTTCCTATACATATACACAAATATGCATATATATATACATAAGGTTGTTTTTGTGAGGCATTGTGAGGTGTAATTTAAAGAAAGTAGTTGTGTAATGCCGCAACGATGCGAGAAGGTACAAAGTGACCTACAAATCGAAGTTTACTTTGTAAATGCTAGCAGTGTTCCGGCTTTATACAACTACAGTCTTTAAATATATAAGACACACACACTGACAGACTCACACACACACACACACACACTCATACATATGTATGTATATATGGATATATATATATGTACATATCTCTTTCTCTCTCTATATATATATATATATAATCAGTAGTTCATATCCGAAAAAGAAGGACGCTCTAAAGTATTAGAACAGTAATATATTATTTTAAGAAGTTTAAAAGTTATGGGAGATCATAGAGTGACTATTGGTTTCGCACCAATGCGCCTTCAGCCATAATTTTTAACTTCCTATACATATACACAAATATGCATATATATATACATAAGGTTGTTTTTGTGAGGCATTGTGAGGTGTAATTTAAAGAAAGTAGTTGTGTAATGCCGCAACGATGCGAGAAGGTACAAAGTGACCTACAAATCGAAGTTTACTTTGTAAATGCTAGCAGTGTTCCGGCTTTATACAACTACAGTCTTTAAATATATAAAGACACACACACTGACAGACTCACACACACACACACACACACACACACACACACACACACTCATACATATGTATGTATATATGGATATATATATATGTACATATCTCTTTCTCTCTCTATATATATATATATAAATATATATATACATATATATATATATATATATATGTATATATATATGTATGTACATCTATCTATCTATCTATCTACAATATATATATATATATAATATATATATATATAGATATATATATATATATATATACTTATGTTTCGACTGTCTGGCTTCTGACTAGTGTTTGAATCTTGTCCTCTTTTTGTAGTGAGTTCAGGGCTCAAATTATTATGCTTTAAATAGGACTTGATTGGTAGAGGATATTATGGATATTGAGCATTTCAAAAAAGATATACTATCTATATTACATGATACGATCTACTACGAAAAGTAAACAATTACCAAAAACCAAATACAATGACTAAACTGAACACACTCATTCACAAACATCAAAAAAGTTTAACAAACAAGGAACATGACTATCTAACCCATTTTGATTGCAAGACTAGCTTCTTCTACGCTCTGCCCCAAATCCGCAAGAATCAAACTATTAAGAATGCGTGTAAAGAATTAACCTCATGTTGCATAAGCGTACACTATCTCGCCGATCTTAAATTCAGGCCAATCGTAGCAGACCCGAACTGTGAAGCACACAAACTCAGTAACTTTTTAGATATATTACTAAAACCTATTTTAAAATACTTCCCAAGTCTTGTAAGGGACGACATGGATCTGTTAAACCACCTTCCAAAATCCATACACAAAGATACCACTAGTGTATCTTTTGATACGATTAATCTCTATACCACAATTCTACACCAATATGAACTAGAGGCCATAAATTTCTGGCTTAAGAAATTCCCTCATGAAATTTCAGACAGAATTGAAAAAAGTTTCATCACTGAAAGTTTAAAATTCATCCTCAAAAACAACTTTTTTTTTTACTTCGATGGCAATATTTACAAACAAATATCTGGGACTGCGATGGCGATAAAAGTTGCTCCTACGTACGCCAATCTGGTCATGGCATACATGGAGGTCCCGATATCTGAACAATCTAAATTAAAATATGGCTTGAACTTCCAAAAATGTCTACTAGAAAACAGGAAATGTTATCTAGATGACTGTGTAATTTTATGGACGTCCACACTTGAACAACTTATAGATTTCAAAAATCTAATCAACAGTATAAACAATAATGTCAACTTCACCATGGAATACAGTAAAACTCAACAATCATTCCTAGACTTACTAACCATCAAAGAGATAAAAACCTTGAACCAGACATTCACCACAAAGATATTTTAAACAATACCTACCGTTCTCTTAATGCCATTCCAAACATACGAAGAATAAGGAAGAAGAATCTGCACAATTGTCTCAAACCCTGAAACTCACAATAAAAGACTCCAGGAACTAAAGCAAATACTACTTAAAAGACAATGTCCACTAATGGTAATTAAGACAACGGAATACAACGTGCCAAAGCAATAAATATCCTAAAAATACGAAAAACGGTCCAGACACCTCCAATACTCTACGCTTTATTACAACACACAACATAAGAAACACAGAGGTTTATAATATTATCCATCAGAATATCCCACTACTAAGATAAGACCCAAGAATGAAACAAGCATTAGAAATACACAAAATAATCAAAGGGCAATCAAAGTCCCTCAAAAATTCCTCACCAGCGCTAAATTAACTTCCACAATTCCCAAACCAACAGTCCAAAAGTATCCGCCCCAATTGCGGGATCTGCATCAACCTTATTGAAGACACAACATACAAATTCAAATCAGGAAAGATTTTTACCGTAAAAAATCATTTTATATGTTATTCAAGAAATATAATATACGCTATCAAATTTCAAGAATGTAATGAATATTACATAAGTCAAACAAAGCTTAATTTAAGAAATAGACTGACCATTCACCGACAACAAATACGAGACCCCAGTACTTGAAAGATTCCACGGAGTGGACACATAGACATATATGCAAAAAGTAAGTCCCCTAAATTCCAGGTCTTCCCACTCTACCTATGTTCAGTGAATACCACACAAGAAGCACGGGTAAAGAAAGAAAATACTTTCATACAAAAGTACAAACCAAGACTTAAACTTTAACAGAGTACATATACACACATAACTATTCACACACAAAATTCATTCTGCCCCCTAATATGAGAAACCTACACATCAAACAACCTAAACTACATACAATCGACTCCTGCCCATTCTCCCACCTGGAAAATTATATTTAGTGTGTCTTGATTGTAACTAAGCATCTTCACTCAACCGCCTCGGCCTTCGTTTTAGGTGCAAAATATACTGTGACACTAAAGCACGGATGTAGAGAGAAAGATACAAAAGATTCTAAACTTAATCACGTGTTCATTCTCTACAAACACTTGACAGAAAACATTCAGAGCAACGAGCTGGCAGAAATGTTAGCACGCCGGGCGAAATGCTTGGCGGTATTTCGTCTGTTTTTACGTTCTGAGTTCAAATTGCGTCAAGGTCGCCTTTGCCTTTCGTCCTTTCGGGGTCAATAAGTACCAGTTGTGTACTGGGGTTGATTTAATCGACTAGCCCCTTCCCCCAAAATTTCGGGCCTTGTGCCTAGAGTAGAAAAAAGCATTGATTGTTGGGTACTGTCACTAGGCATGTTCAGTGAACCATGTCAGCATGAACTTACGACGCCAAATATTGTCACTTGATACTACGTCACACGGACGTAGCAGGGAACCTACAAAAATTTATAAGACTAGTCGTGACTTTCACCTACCAATCAAAACATACTAATTCGAGCCATGAACTCCTTATAAAAATAGGACAAGCTTCAAACACTAGTCAGAAGCAAGACAGTTGCAACATTAGCAACGTCTTTCTATTACAATTTTTTGAAAATCGGTGTAAAATGTTAAATCGGTTAAATCTTTAAATATAACAAAAAACATGTTAACTATTCTCAGTGCATTCTCAACTTCTGTTTTTCCTATATTCCTATCCGTGTGGAATAAAATAACTTTGTTCTCTCTCTTTCTCCGTATATATATAATATATATATATATATATATATATCTATATATATATATATATATATATATATATATATATATATATAGAATATATAGATATAGATATATATATATACATACATACATATACATAATAAATAAATGCGCTCTTTTCAAGCCTAGCCAGGTTCATGGGCCCGATTTCCCGGTTTCTATGGCGTATATGGTTCCCAGCTGGACGGGAGCCAGTCCATCGCAGCGTTACTTATTTTTGCCAGCTGAGTGGACTGGAGCAACATGAAATGAAGTGTTTTGCTCAAGAACACAACACGTCGCCCGCTCCAGGAATCGAAACCACAATCTTACGATCATGAAGCTGACACCGTAACCACTAAGCCACGCGCCTCCACACACACGCACGCACACACACACACACCACACACACACACACACACACACACACATATATGTATAAATATATATATATTATTTGTATATATAGATCTCTCTCTCTCTCTCTCTCTATATATATATATATATATATATATAAAACTAAAAAACCATTGGTGTAAAAATGATATTATTAAATTGATATACATTTTACACCTCATTTT
>NC_043011.1:30637632-30660132 GCF_006345805.1 Octopus sinensis | reverse complement strand
CGCAAGTAGCTGATTAAGTCTATTCCGTAAGAGCAGGAACAGTCCTTCGCAGTGGTATCGAACTTGAAACACTTTGCTTTTAATCATACATCCACACCAGAGCGTTGATCAAATTAACTACAAAATGTGTGACTTTCCTTTTGCTAAGACTAGAAATCATTTTTTTCTCTACTAAAATCCCTTCGACATTTTTGATTTGATTTTGATATACTTTCAAAAGAGTAAGGTAAGTAGTTTTAGTGAAAAGGAAATGCTGAATTGAAAATTAAAATGGCGTCCTCTCACAGGCTTTGACAAGAGCTGTTCGGTCGTGTGCAGCGTTATATAACGAAAAGTACATTAGCCAAATTACTATAGCTGTCGTATTTGCTTGCTTGAACATGAACTTCGCAATTCTGTTAAAAGCTACAGGTAATCTACAATTGGTCTAAAAATGCATCATCACTTAACTAGATGTAATCGCTTCTTCGTTTAGTTTATTTTTATATATTTCTATTTTTTTTGTCTTTGTTTTATATGTGTGTGTGTGCTCTCTGTTTGTATGTATGGGTGTATGAGTATGTTTGCATATGTATGCATGAAAATGTATGCGTTTGAGTGTATGTGTATGCGTGTGTGTTTATTACATGTTGGATCTGTTTGTCTAGTTGCGGCAAAAATATCCTGCATAAATTTCCATTGATTTTTAATATCAAACCGCAATAGACAATTGGCCGCATCAGTTCCTCAACTAAAGTGTTGTGCAATGAAACATCAAATATACGTATATTAGCGCAGTATTGAGCTCTATGCAGTATACTTAATGCATATCTCTTCCTCGGCATTGGAGAAAAAAAAAGAAGACAGAGACAGAGAGACAGAGATAGAGAGAAAAGGTTTGAGAGAGATAGAGGGGTTGAGAATGAAACACATTGATGACGTATCAACTGACCTGTATGGGCATAACTTTGTGATTCTATTGCCATGTAAATCTGAAATACTCTCACCCGAACTTAATGGTGTGTAGCTTGATAAGAACAGTGTCGAAGGTGTAAATTCTGAGTGGATCCAGGTTTGGAACTAGTATCAATTCCTTATGCCAATTGCAATTCGTTTACGGCACTAAACGGTGACGCAAAGCAAGTAAAATGATTACTTCCGGGATAAGCGTTACAGCTTCCCATCAAATCATTCGTTAATACTTAACTTTATGATAGTAATTGCTGAAAGTATATGTGTACTTTTGTTTTGTGTTTTTACACTATTTTCGGCTCCTATTAAAAATTACGACATCCCAGCCGTGGGCAACATGTTACTCCGTTATCCGATGTGTTTTTCCATTTCTTTTATATATGGTGCATTTTAATGATGATTTAGCTACTAATCCTAACAGGTGAAGCGACCAAGTAGAAAACCAATCACAGGCTTATTGTTTAATTTCATACACAACTTTTCTGAAGGTTAATACATGAAGGACTAAATGAATAAATTGTAGTTTGGTGGATTCAGCGACTTATAGCTTTGAGATCGAATCCTCTTAGATATAAAACTAAGAAAAACGTGATAAAAGCAGTTAATTCGCCACATGAAATATATTTTAGTCTTACAATAAAGTAATTTGTGAAATAAAATTAAGTGAAATAAGAATAGATAAAGGAGAAAAAAAGGATTGTAATGCTTGATTATCAAGCGATCGAAATTTCGAGATACACTGATGTTTTCAACTTTGATGTCCTTCAGGTTACATTGATATCTGGTTAGATTGTAGTGGCACAAACAATACGAATCTTTTTTCTCTTTTCCTTTTATTACAATACGGATTATAACGAAGCAGTCACAATAATAAACCGTCTCTAAGATTGTTATCACATACAAATATAATTAAATTTCTTCCCTTCGGGGATGTAATAGATGCATTTCTTCATTTTATTTACAGAACAATTTGACTCCGAAAATGTCTACTTAAATGGGAATTGAGCTACAATTAAGAATATGTGACAGTTTACGATTCTGACGATCCTGGAGGGTGCTTTATATACTTTGCCATCCTTATACTCCATTATAACTAACTATTGAATTGAGGTTTGTGAACTTCTTTGTCTCGCTTTGTCCCGCGAACTATAGTGCTGGGTTTGGAGCAAATAAAATATTTGTATATTGAAACAGAGTTAGGCTATAAATTAACATGATACATTGTGTAAACGAACGCCAAATAAGCTCTACACCACTGAAGTAGTCTGGAACTTTCTTTAAATTACTTATAAATTTACATAACAGCAAACACCTTTTACCGTCATCTTAACATCAGACTGTCATCTTATAATTAAATTACTTTTAAAATAAAATGTTAATTTACTTATGTTTTGACAGACATTCTCTAGAAAAATACTCTGTACAAACCTATATATATATGGCACCCTGGAGGTCTCCGGGTGAGACTTGGAGTCAACGTGTGCAAATACAAGGCAAATACAAAACATATAATAATAATAATAATAATAATAATAATAATAATAATAATAATAATAATAATGAAAATGAATGCCCTGATGCTGGAGCAAGTAGTGGCTCTCATGGCTTCTGATTTTAACTGATTGGAAGTGTTATCATGTACTTTGTTTTCTCTTGGTATAAAAGATGTGCTACAACAAATATTCTGCTCAATACCACAGATTTGCTTGTCAGTTGTTTGACCTTAACCAGTTGATCATGTCCCTTAGTGGCTGATGATATGTGCCTCTCTGATCATGAGCAGAAGTAGCGGGGGAGCATTATAGCCATGTATTGAGAGGAATTCTTTGGAGTTTGGATAATTCACCTCTGGAAACATGGGTATTTCATTCAACATTCTTAAACAAGCCTTATTCAGGCACCTTTTGAGTGGGATGGGCTACTCGACCTGAAGAAAATTATCATTGAGCTCACCGGCAAGATAATCCGCTGTTCATCTTGAGATGAGATTATCATGTCGCGCACATATGGTTGTGATGCATGTGCCTGAGGTACCCTCATCAGACGAGTAGTCATGATGAGTATACTGAGCTTCGTATATTTTATACTAGTGTCACTTTGATGGCATGCACTGCTCTCTCACTCAATAATAATGATAATAACAATAACAATAATAATGATAATAATAATAATAATAATAATAATAATAATAATAATAATAATAATAATAAACTAGAATGTGGAATCTGAAAACAGAAACAATTCCTATCATAGTAGGTGCATTAGGCATGATAAAAAAATATTCAGATAAATACATAACAAAAACACCAGGACTTACAAACACATATAACATACAGAAAATTGCACTACTAGGCACTGCACACATCCTACGCAAAACACTTTCCATACAATAACCATCAGAGCATCACAACAAATCACAGCACATACCCAAGGCACACAGAGCTGCGCTCGGTAGTGAAGTGAAAGCACGCTATAAAAATAAAACTACTGAATAATAATAATAATAATAATAATAATAATAATAATAATAATAATATAATAATAATAATAAGTACAACAACAATAACAACAACAGCAGCAGCAATAACAAAAGAACAATAAGAATAATATTTCTTTTCCTTCTAAATGCTTTTTGCATCGCTAGTCTAAAAATGCAAATGCAGCAACAGTAAATCAGGGATGTTTTCGGCCCAAGGATGTCACAGAGCACAACTCATGCGTCAGCAAATGAAATTTCTCCTTGCACATTGACAATAGCAAGCCATGCAACCCAGAAGCCCTCTCAGCTACATCCGGTGAAAACTAGAAGAATCCCTCACCTCAGCGCCAGTAACAAGAACTACAAATAAATGAATAAGAAATGCCCTTTTTAATCAGAAACACCACCTGTTTATGAGGATGAGAACAGGACGGAAGCAGTGTGTGTTTTGCAGGTACCAGGCAGTGGCTCTATGCTCTGATGCAGTACAAGGCAGTGGCTCAATACCCTGATACAGTACCAGGCAGTGGCTCTCGTGGCTTCTGATCTTAACTGATTGGAAGTGTTATCATGTACATGTTCCGAAAAAAATATAAAACAGAAAAATGACAAAACAGGAAAACTAAAAAAAAACAACAAAACAAAACATCTTGTGAAGGAGAGCCAATGTTGTATGAATTGAAACCAACTCCCACTCTAAACAAAATGAAACTCGCAGCCAATGGCAATAATAACAAAACTCTACAATAAATCTTATACAGCACAAGAAATTTGCAGATGAAGTACAGTTTGAGAAGAAAAAGGGATCACATTGTATGTAAGCGACATAACAAGAGTTGAATTACTTATGCACACACCACAATAGACTTTACGAAGTGTTATATCTCAACTATCCAGAGGAAATGAAAGCACTGCTCGGTTGAAGAGTTGAAACTACAAACATGATCATGAGCTCAAAATTCTAACCATAATCAACCAGAGACCCAAGGCACGTATATATTTGATGGAGAGAAACTTCCGAGAATGTGGGCTATTGATGTCAACACAATGTTTTGAGTCTCATCAACTGTTGGCTTCCCGCCGAGGTTGACTTCGCCTCTCATCCTTTCGGGGTTGATGGAATAAGTACCAGTTATGCACTGGTACTAATCGACGTCTCCCCTCGCACCAAATTTCAGATCTTGTGCTTGTAAAAGAAAAGATTATTTTAATATTATTCTTAAGGTGGCGAGCTGGCAGAATCATTAGTACGCCGGGCGAAATGCTTAGCGGTATTTCGTCTGCCGCTGCGCTCTGAGTTCAAATTCCGCCGAGGTCGACTTTGCCTTTCATCCTTTCGGGAGTCGATAAATTAAGTACCAGTTATGCACTGGGGTCGATATAATCGACTTAATCCCTTTGTATGTCCTTGTTTGTCCTCTCTGTGTTTAGCCACTTGTGAGTAGTAAAGAAATAGGTATTTCGTCTGCCGCTGCGTTCTCGTTTCAAATTCCGCCGAGGTCGACTTTGTCTTTTATCCTTTTGAGTCGATAAAATTGCTATCAGTTGAGTATTGGGATCGATGTAATTGACTAGCCCCCATAAAATTTCAGGCCTTGTACCTGTAGTGGAAAGGATTATTAAGGCGGTGAGCTGGCAGAATCGTTAGCAGGCCTGGCCTTGGGCCAAAATTTGAAACCATTATTGTTGTTGTTATTGTTGTTATATTGCATGTTTAATTATTTATATGTATAGATAAAGGAGTTGCAATGGCCCAATTGTTAGGGCAACGGACTCGCGGTTGTACGGTTACGATTTCGATTCCCAGACCGGGCGTTGTGAGTGTTTATTGAACGAAAGCACCTAAAGCTCCACCGGGCTCCGGCAGGGGGTGGTGGCGATCCCTGCTGTACTCTTTCGCCACAACTTTCTCTCACTGTTTCTTCTGTTGGCCTGCTCGCTTAGCCAGCGGGGTGGCGTCATTTGAAGGCTAAAGCAATGCAAAGCGCATTGTGACCAGCGATGTGTAGCAACATCTGATAGCCTGGTCGGTCACGGTGATCACGGTGATGTATAGACAAATAAACAGTCATGTAAATAAATTGCTGTCGTAGCTAAGGAAAAGGTTTTCTTCTATTTGCTTAATGCTACGTTAATTCAATATAATTATCAACTCTTATGGCACAATGCGACTCAATTAGTAGTATCAGAAAACTTGCATTTGAACATGTCTGTAATTGCAAGGATCCAAGGCTATTTTGCTGTGGTTTTGTCTGTTTAGAGTTCAAATTTGCCCTAAGAAGAATAGATCTCCTGCCGCTTGCAACTTCTCACCCACCCATCTGAGATAAAAAGTGTCAGGTATCGATTTTCTCACTGACACAGAAAAATGCCAGTCAGTGATATGCTAGTATTTATTCCGTAAATCATTACCCTCAATAGCTTATCCATACGACTACTTCAACTTCCCTCACTCACACGCAAACACATACACATACACACACACACACATACAGAAAGAGAGGGAGACACACACACACACGCATGTACACTTTCTTTCTCTCTTTCTGTCTTATCCTGTATCGGTGTCTCTCTGTCCCACACAAACATATATACGAAAGCAAATATTATATAATACCTTAACATATTTAGAGTTAAAAATTTATTAGATTAGACCATTATCCTGAATGAAAAGCTTTTATTTCGATTATTTTAGACACTCAAACTTTATTTCCTTTCTTCGAAATAATAAAAATGGTAAAATGTGCCACATTTAACTTGATGGCATTAACTTTGAACTTACACTTTAAAAAAGGCAGCATTGCTATCAATCGATTTTGGTTGAATAACTAAGAAAACCAAAAATACTTCTGAGAGTATAATTCCATTACAGTTTGAGTTTCGTAGGTATCGAAAGCTGGATCTTTGATAGCAGATAAGAGATTAAGAATTAGATCACTCGATAGTTATCCCAGAATTCCAAGACTTCTAAAATGGCCTAACGGGGTTAATTTCTACTTTTTGCAAAATCTTCCGTGTTTTGTTTTCATTTCCATGTTTTCACCTTTTTTAATGAAGTTATATGCTTCTTTATCGCTCTCTCACTTATTACATTTCTCCTTTTTTACTAATTGCATTTATTAATCTATGTTTCCATCTATATATAAACATACATATACACGCTCACACACAGATTTACATGCATACACACATATAATATGCACATACACATGTATATTATACACACATATATACGAGCCCATATATGTGTGCGTATATATATATATATATATATATATATAATATATATATATATAATATATATATATAGAGAGAGAGAGAGAGAGAGATACGTATATATATATATGTACACATATAATGATGTATCATTGCACACACTGATTCCCAAGTCTCTCATACACACACACACACACACACGCACACATGCACACATACACGCATGTATGTGTATGTATATATACATGCATACGTATACACACACATATATACATATATACATGCATACGTATATATATATGTATATATATATATATATATATATATATATATATATATAGAGAGAGAGAGAGAGAGAGAGAGAGAGAGATACGTATATATATATATATATATATATATATATATATATATACACATATATATATACGTATGTATGTATATATATATATGTGTGTGTGTATACGTATGCATGTATATATACATACACATACATGCGTGTATGTGTGCATGTGTGCGTGTGTGTGTATGAGAGACTTGGGAATCAGTGTGTGCAATGATACATCATTATATGTGTACATTACCAAGATGGCAACAAAATGTAGACAGCTGGGAGGATGAATACAAAGGATTTTCAAAACAAGATACCAAGAAGTTAAGTCGACCTTGTGGAGGGCCAATTTCTCAGCCGCCTGGACTACTGCTCTTACCTGTTGTCACTACATAGCGCCAAACGTACAGCAGTGCTTACAGCGGTACACTAAAAAGAAGCTGAAAAAACTACGATTTTACTTCCAGAAGCGAAGACGCGACAGGTATGTGATAACCTACTTATGAAAATTCTGGAAGGACTAGAATGTATTTTCGGCTTCGAGTACCCGAACTGAACGTCACTGCATTGTACCAATGGTACCGTCCACCCCATCTAAAGTCAGGATCACGTACAGTAATAACTTAGGTTTTAAAGGCTAACAATTCTTCAACGCCTCCCACCCAAAAAGAAACCTACATAATGTGGACGTGTATGTCGCCAAAAAGGAACCGGACATCCTTATATCCACGATACCAGATGAACGGACTGCTATAAAGCATAGATGGGCAAGCAGTGTCAAACTTTGTCATACATAAAATGGGCCAACAATCAAGGGAAAAAGCATCAAATGTCGGTAGACTTACAGCTAGGCACCTCGATAGGCATATCTATGCCTCCAAAAGTGTTGTGAGACGCTGCATGAATGAACTGGTTACATTTCTGTGTATCTGATTAGGTCTAGATCTCCAGAGCAAGAACTGAGATGAAGTGACGAGCAGGGTGAATAATTTCAATCAGAACTGACCGAGAGAAAGCTATATCTGAAAAGTCTGGGAGAGGTGTCGAACGCTCCGTCATATATTATCGCCCGACCGACGTGTCTAGCGCCTGTTCATATCTAACGGAACTGGAGCACCTGTTCTTTTGCTTCCTTTGGAAGGAACGCATTCCACTGGTCCATTTGTTGTCAACGCACACTCAGTGAAGGACTGAGATTGCTGTGGATGATGATGCGCAGACGTGCGTTGAAGCTGCGAGACATTCCGTATTTCCTTTAAAGTCGGAATGTGTAATCGTCGTTTTTCAGATTCACTTTTCCACGGCTCGTCCCTTTGACTAAGCTGCAGTCCTGGATCAAGCCTAGACAGAAAAAAGGCGCCCGACACTTAAACTATCGTCAGGCACTATCAGCACTCTACCAGTTAGTGGCTGTCCCACGTTGGCATTTTATAGAGTAGCGGGCAAGTGGGACAATATTATTGGGTAGACTCTGGGCATCGGCGAGAATCAATTGACTTGTCTTTTGCCAAGGACGAACGAACCAGGGCCCATGAATAATTTCTAGAAAACTCTGGCCTGGCAGTGCTACCGGGAATGCATTGCTCCTTTAAGATTGGCTCTTTGGGTGGAGAACTGCCGTCAGCCGGGCCTCGTCGAGATGCACACAGTGACGAAACTGTTGTTTCGGTTGTGTCAGCAGAAGAGATTGTGTGGTGAATCAGACTAAAAGTACTGAAAAAAGATACCTGTTTGGCCCAGCTCTCATCAACTTATTAAAATTTTGATTGGAGAACGAAAATGAGGGTGGAGAAGGGAGTGCTGCCTTTCAGCAAATTTGCTGAAAGATGGATGAGTATGACAATGATGGTCCGAATGAACGGGCCCGCTCTGAGCAAGCGCCTGTAAATTGAGAAAGGAAGATAGTGAGAGGTGGAGGGTACTTGCCCTAGTGATCAGAGCAAGTGGTTTTGAGAGGTTTCTACGAGCGACCCTCGGAAGCTTACTCTCTATGGGGTATTATTTCTTGTGTTTTGTTCCTTTGCTTTTGTTATTTTGCTGTTTACTCGTTTTAATGTAACCTTACATTGTATTTTATTTTATAAAGGCCACCACGTTGATCATGCGCTCGGTTCATGTATTAAGTCTTGTCAAAATCTGTATACACACTCAGGTACGTATTTATACCCAAGCTGGACTGAACCAGTAAATTTAATATAGTGACTGTATATGCGCTGAGCACGGGTTACGAGCCTTTGACAATACAGTTGTTTGTGATGTAACAATTTTCATTTACTTTTCCTATTTTAAAAAATATTTTCCTAACTCGAATTGCACTTTTTCATAAGCAAACAAAAGCGATGTTGGGGAGAATATCAGTATCTTTAACACGAACAACATAAAACACTATCAAAGTTTCGAAAGGAGTGACGCATTACAAAGAATTAAACCTACACACAAAGACAAACATGTATTTCAGAAATGTTTTCTTTACAAAAGAATTGTAAAAGAAATATTACACCCAAGATATAAACATATTTATTTCCATGATGTAACAGTAGAGGGCGTCTTTTCTTAAAATGACGTATTTATTTTAATTGTTGCTGCACTTCGTTTATTAATTGTTGTCAAACAAGATTTTAGAAATAATAACTATTATCATTTATAATTTTAGCAGAAGACCGGAAATTTTGAAGGGAGGGGAAATCCCCAGTAATTGACTTGCATTTTATTTTATCGATCCCGTACTTGACTAACAATTTATTTTATTGATCCCCGAAACAATGAAAAGCAATGTTGGCCTCGGGAGGATTTGAAATTTTAATTCTGTTATGAGCTGTAGACTCCCTACAAATATAGAAATTATAAGATCTTTAGAAAAGAGAATCTGCTATGATATTGCAATAGTGACAAAGGAGGTGAATAAAGAAGTCGCTGATGATGAATATGAGGAGGCGCGTGGCTTAGTGGTTAGGGTGTCAGCATCATGATCGTAAGATTGTGGTTTCGATTCCGGGACCGGGTGACGTGTTGTGTTCTTGAGCAAAGCACTTCATTTCACGTTGCTCCAGCCCACTCAGCTGGCAAAAATGAGTAACGCTGCGATGGACTGGCGTCCCGTCCAGCTGGGTAACACATACACCATTGAAACTGGGAAACCGGGCGCATGGAGGCGCAATGGCCCAGTGGATAGGGCAGCGGACTCGTGGTCGGAGAATCGCGGTTTCGATTCCCAGACCGGACGTTGTCTGTGTTTTTGAGCGAAAACACCTAAAGCTCCACGAGGCTCCGGCAGGGGGTGGTGGCGACCCCTGTTGTACTCTTTCGCCCCAATTTTCTCTCACTTTTTCTTCCTGTTTCTTGAGTAACGCTGCGATGGACTGGTGCCCCGTCCAGCTGGGGGAACACAGAAACCGGGAAACTGGGCTCATGAGCCTGGCTAGGTTTGAAAAGGGCGCAAAAAAATGAATATAGATTGTATTTTTTAGAAAGATTTACGGACGTTAGAGCAAGAATATAATTGGATCAGAAATTTGGTGAAAATAAAAAAAGAGTCTTACAAGAAAATATTGCTCAATATTAAGGTTAACTGAGAAGTGAAGATTATCTTTGACATTAATAATATCCCGAAGGAAAAAAAAGATATAAATAAATAGCATCGCTGATAACAATAATTTGATATATTGTTTAAGTGAACTTGTCACATTTGAATACTACAAGTTGAAAAGAAATGATGGGGAAAATAAAATGAATGTGTATGAGGGGGAGGTGGAAGAGTAGGTGTACAACTTTGAGAGACGTTTGTTTCAGTTTTCTTGAGTTGAAAAGGAAGTTTACTAAAAGCAAGATATATTAAGAGTTACAATGGAAATATAATTTACGGCAACCAGTTTGAGATCTAACACAAGAAATAAAACGAAGAATCAAAACGAAAACTGAGAGAATACATAGATATCTACAATAAGTTAAGCAATAACGAGGGAGCCGAGCCAATTAGAATGTTTTCAGATGAATTCTAGACCCGCTTGAAATAGCAACCTCAAATCACATTCGATTGTGTAAGTGGAAAAAGGATGCACTGTATAACGCTTTTAGATATATCGCATAATGTTTGCATTAAAACTAAATTCTTTATCAATAATAAAAGGAAAAGTCTGTCATCACCTACAACGGATGTCGAAGAAGCACGAAAGAATTAAATTTTAAATACATATAATGGATGACTATTAAGAACTTCAACCTTACACCGAAGAATAACCCCCGCTATCTCACAGTTAGCACCGCCAGGGAAGCAAACGTGCTTCCTTTCGAAATGTCATCATACTGTCCTGTGTTACGAAACCAAAGACAAAAGATACATTTAGGAAATGAAATAAAAACCTCAAGAGGAATGTATAGTCCAGAAGACATACCAAGGTTGTCCCCTTTCATGTCTTCTTGTATGTTCTGACTGTTGAGCCACTACTGTGGAAGCAGGTGACGTCGAAGGGCATCCCGCGCAAACTAGGATGCGGAAGGTCTATGTCAATAAACGCGGACGACGTCACCGTTGTAGTATTAGATATCAAACTGATGGCAGTGGACTGGCAGAAGTGTTGGAGTGTCGGACAAAATGCCTTGCGATATTTCTTCCGGATGTTTATATCTCATCGAGGTCAACATGACTTTCATCCACCTGGGCTCAATCAGATAAACTAATAATCACGTAGTAGGATCGATATATTGTAAACTTACCTCCTCTCCTCATCACTACTGGCAATTATTATTCTGGTTATTACAGTTGGTATTGATTTTACAATTACTTCTATCCTTTATTCTTACTGTCATTCTTATTATTTTTGCTGCTAATGTCCTACTGCCCTTGTTACTTTCTGCTTAAGCAACGATTATTTGTTTTTATTTTTGCTATGCATTTTCTTAATAATTACAAGTTTAAAGAGATCAAGTGAAAAAACAACAACAAACGATCAGCCGAGAAATTGCATTTTCCCTTCCTTCTCCACAACATTGTATGATGTCTACTTTAGAAATTAGTGGTGCATAATGTTGCTTTCTAATTCTTTTGGCACAAGGAAGGCAATTTGGGGGTGGGGGCTAGTCGATTAGTTCGACCCTAGTGTTCAACTGGTACTTATTTTATTAACAGAGAAAGGATGGAAGACAAAGTCGACCGCGGTAGAATTTATACTCAGAATGTAAAGACAGACGAAACACCGCTATTAATTTTGTCCGGCGCAGTAACACTTTTGCCAGTTCGCCGCCTTAATGGACATAACGAAATATTGGTTTCAAATTTCGGCACAAGGCCAGCAAATTCAGGGAGGGGACAAGTCGGTTACATCGATCCCAATGCTCGATTGGTACTCGTTTTATTGTTCCCGAAAAGGTGAAAGGCAAAGTCGACCTCGGTGAAATACCGCTAAACGTTTCGCCCGGTATGTTAACAATTCTGCTAGCTCACCGTCTTACATAAAATCGTTTCAGCTGTAGGTACAACGCCAGCAACTCCGGAAAGGAGTGAAAGTACCAGTGTGCAACTGGTACTTGTTTTATCGACTCCGAAAAAATAAAAGGCAGAGTCGACTTCAGCGGAATTTGAACTCGGAATGTGAAAACGAACGAAATGCCGCTAAGTATTTTGTCCGGCGTGCTAACGGTCCTACCAGCTCACCGCCTTAATATGAAATAAACTACTCTTTTCTTCTCTAGGCACAAGACCCGACATTTTTATGGAGGGAGCCATTCGATTACAGCGACTCCAATACGCAACAGGTCCTTAATTTATCGACTTAATTTATACTTAATAAGATTTTTGGGGCTTCACGCACAAAATAGTAACCAAAGGGATCCATAGATACAAATGGTTGCCAATTCCTGGTCTAGACGAACTGCCCAGTTTTCGTATGACTACAGTGAAAGCCATCTTAGTTATGCGAGTTGTCATTTCCCAAGCATACGTCAACCTCTACTATATAAACATTAAAATGCGTGCGGAAGTCTGTATTCTTAGTAATCTAAGTATCTATACTTTCATTATATAATATATATATATATATATATATATATATATATATATATATATATATATATATATATATATATATATATATATATATATATATGTATATATATATATATATATATAAATGTATGTGTGTGTATGTATGTACAAGATGGGCCAAAAGTCACACACCGTGATAAGAACTCAATATATCTACATATATTTCTAAAATTGAATAAAATAAAATAAAATAATGATGAGGAGTAATTGTATGGTAAGTAGATTGCTTATCAACAACATGGTTCCGAGTTCAGTCCCAATGCGTGGCACCTTGGGCAAATGTCTTCTACTATAGCCTCGGGCCGACTAAAGACTTGTGAGTAGATTTGGTAGACGGAGATTAGACCCTCGTATGTATATATATATATATATATATATGTGTGTGTGTGTGTGTATGTGTGTGTGTGTGTGTGTGTGTCTGTGTTTTTGTGTATACATACTTATATATATATACATCGACTAAAGACGGTGCTCCAGCATGGCCACAGTCAGATGACTGAAACAAATAAAAGAATAAAAGAATACAGGCATAATAAATCTCTGAGCGAGGTATAAACAGTAACTGCACGACATCGTGAAATATATTTGCCATTTAAGTGGAAAATATACTTCACGATGCCGTGCAGTTACTGTTTATACCTCGCTCAGAGATTTATTATTGCTTGTTTACACTTTTTCGATATCAGTGACTTTTCGTCGCTGGATAAAGGATATATATTTGCAAAAGGAAGCCTACATTTCATCGACAACAACTGATTGTCACACGCTGATGACGGGTCAATAATCAGAAACTCGAGTCCGTGTGTATCATAGGTTGAAGACGAGAAGGATGGCTTCCGTTTTCAAATACTGATAGGGCACAGAAAGTGTGTCAATAGCCAGCTGGAGAAGGTGTCCTCCTGGGGCTACAAGCTACAGTAGCATCCACCCTTAGGGGCGTTAACCACATTTAAGTGGCAAATATACTTCACGAATACATGCATACTTGTACAGGGATAAAATGAATAATAATAATAATAATAATCTTTTCTACTATAGGTACACAGCCTGAAATATTTTGCGGGAGAGAAATAGTCAACTACATCGACCCCAGTGTTTCACTGGTACCTATTTTATCGACCCCGAAAGATTAAAAGGCAAAGTTGACCTCGGCGGGATTTGAACTGCGAGTGTCAAGGCCGACGAAATGCCGCTAAACATTTCGCCTGGCGTGCTAACGATTCTACCAGCTCGCCAAATACAATGTCAAATGTTTGGTAGTTTTTGGTCCACCCACAATTCATATATGCACGTGCATATACGTATGTGTATATACAACTGTACACACACACACACACACACACACACACACACACACACTCTCTCTCTCTCTCTCTCTCTCTCTCACACACACACATACACACACATATTTTCAGTCATAAATAGATAGGTAAATGGATGTTTATATCTTGAATATATTAATCAAAGTGTAGTATGGCGACACGAGGGTAGGTTGAAAGGTTCATAGGCCGACTATGAAGGATTGACGCTTAGATGTGTGATATTTTGCATGCATTTATTTCAACCCCTCTTATTTCATTAGAACAAAACTCCAGCACACAAGCCCTTGTTTTGAATTGCATTGTTCCTTCCTAATTGCATTGTTAAAAAAAGGTTTCAGAGTATTTTGGTAGCAACTTCTTTTGAAAATGGACAAAATTTGGCATCGTCGTGTCATCAAGTACAGCAGCAAAAGGACATACATGATGACATGGTTGTACATCAGGGGACGACGCTCCAGCTTTATCAACATTGCAAAAGTGGGCAGCTGGATTTAGGGATGGAAGGGAGAGTCTTGAAAATGACTCGTCGTCTGGTCGTCCTGTAACTGCCACCACTGAGGAAAACATTGATCGTGTTCACCACATGAAAATGGATGACAGGCGATTGACTATAAATCAAATAGTCAATGCTATTAGCAAATCTCGTGAGAGATTTGGGAATATTTTGCAAAATGGATTGGAACGACGAAAGTTTCTGTTCAGTGGGTGTCACGTTTTTTGGCAACTGGTAAAAAGTGCACTAGACTGATACCTATTTCTTTATTACCCACAAGGGGCTAAACACAGAGGGGACAAACAAGGACAGACATAGGTATTAAGTCGATTACATCGACCCCAGTGCGTAACTGGTATTTAATTTATCGACCCCGAAAGGATGAAAGGCAAAGTCGACCTCGGCGGAATTTGAACTCACAACGTAACGCAGACGAAATACCGCTAAGCATTTCGCCCGGCGTGCTAACGTTTCTGCCAGCTCACAGCACTAGACTGATACCACCACGGGAAAATCTAATATTGTTTGGGGCATATTCAGCTGGTCTCCTTGAGCGTTTCCTAAGCCATGATGAGTGTTGGGCTCATCGATCAAGCCAGAGACAAAAAGACATTAAACAAGGCCAAGTTTGTTTCATCTCTGGGGAAAGGGATGTCTTCCAGTCTTTTGAAATGCGAAAGGCAGTGTTTATTGTCTATCTTCAAAAGGGCCAGGCCATCAATGGAGTGTACTATGCCATCTTATTGAGATAGTTACGAAAGGCTATCAAGGCAGAACGCCCAGGAAAACTGACGAAAGGTGTCTTATTTCATCAGGACAAAGCTCCAACACCGAAATCCATGGCTTCAATGGCTATTGTGCGTGGCTTTAGCTTTGAGCTGGTTGAGCACCTTCCCTATCCTTCTGATTTGACCCTATCTGACTACCATCTGTTCCCAACACGAAGAAACTGACTACCATCTGTTCCCAACACGAAGAAACACTTGGCTGGAAACCAGTGTTGCAGTGGTGATGACGTCATATCTGCTGTTGCTACCAGTTACTTTAAAGTCTTCTTTGAACAGTCCGATGTCAGTCTACAATGAAAGAAACAATGCAATTACTAATAAGAAGGATTGAAATTAATGCATGCTAGATTTCACAGCTCTAGCATCACACCTTCATGGTAAGCTTATGAACGTTTCAGTCTAATAATAATTTCTGACACAAAACCACATAATTTGTTTGGGGACAGTCAATAATATCGCCTACAAACCTGAACTCCTTAAGTAATACTTTACTTAATGGTTGAATCCGGGAACACGAGATGGGTATAGGACATAAAGACAAATACAAATCCACTGTACCTAAATGTGTTCTAATAAAAGCACAGACTAGAAAATATTTGAAAGCCGCATAATTGCTATATCATTTAGTTATGTGAATAATGTTTGGTCTATAACTATTGTGTACTGTTTGCGGAAATTGTATCTCCTTTGCTTATTGTATACAGAAAGAAGACATATTGTACATGCAATACAATATTGTGTATTGTTTGGGTGATAAGGTGTTATTTAGATGTTGGATATTGTGTTTGTAGTAGGTGTACTGTCTGGGGGGTTCTATAAGTTGTTTATTGTTTGGGAGGATAATATGTTGTTTACATACTGAGTAGTCTGTGGTGGTTGTGTGTATATGTATGTATATGTTGTTTACAAATTGGGTTTGCGCGAAGGATGTATCTTTCGTTCGAATATTGTGTATCATACGTGGAATGCGAGAAGATTGTGCGTTTCCGTTCTTGCTCATATCCTGAAACCTTCTTATGCAACACATCAACATCCAGTTAATTTTCTTCAGTGTACATCATCATAATCATCCTCATTATCATCATTAGCAGCAGCATCTGTAGTAACAAGGAAAGATACAAAGCCCTGCCGTCGGAATGGACGAGGGGTGTATGAAAAGTGTTGAGCCTTCAAGGCCTTTGAGCCTTGAAGTCTTGTACCATGTTTTGTAGTTTTGAGGCTCAAGCCTTTTCATACACCCCTCGTTGATAACAAAAACAATGTTGCATTTTAAATTTGAGAAAAGTCATGTATATTGCTGCTGTTTCACTCACAGATTGTAATTGTAATGTGCGAATTAGTGAGTTGATTACTTTTTCGGAAAACCCTAGCTTATCCAGATTTTCACGAAGGAATTTACTCACAAAACCAAGTACACCAGTTATTACAGGTATAAATATGAATTTATAATCTGGATATAGAAGCTTGAGTCTTCAGAGTACCGTAAATCCTTGAGTATAGTCCGCCCTTGAGTATAATACGCAGGTTTTTTTTAGGGGGATGTACCTCTGAAAAACCTAAACCTTGTGTATAATACACACCCCTTCTCTAACTTGAGTTAAGAAGGTCTATATGACGTCCTTGGTTTGTAAAAATGTATACGGTAACGTCCTTTATTATTATTGTATATATAACACAATAAAAACGTGTAGCTTTTTTGTGCATTTTGTTTGCAGAAAATAAAGAAATAACAGTAATAACAGTAATAACGTTTAATAAATGTTGCTTACTGCAAGTTATGGATGATTCTTTTATGACTTCATTGCTTTCATGCTTACCTTAAGGTATTTTTGCGCCCGACATCACAAAATGCGTCTGAATAAACACTGCCGGACAGCAAATAGAGACTCGGACATTGCTTAGAAAATATTTTTCATTTTTAACCTCGTATATAGTGCGCACTGGGGATTTTGACCTTTAAATTTTAGGCAAAAAATGCGGATTATACTCGGGGATTTACAGTAGTTTTATATTGTTATCCTCTTTCTCTTTGATTTTAAGAGAGATATTCACATCTGCTGGATAGCTGATCTCTATGACGGTGTATACTTTCCTTGTCTGTGACAAACAACAACACCCGGCCTGTTATGCTATCACTTGACATGTTTTGACGAGAGTGGGTCATCAGTGTTCCTCGTGTTGATGTTTGTGTTCAATAACAAAGAGATTTTCTATATTTATTTCAGGACAGTATTTATTCTGAATGACATTGTATATTGTTGTTTGCAATCACGTCGTGTCGCTCAGGGGGATAGTAACTTGACGTTTTGGGTTAGCTACTATTCATATGAGTGATGTCTTCCATAGAAATATGTATGCATATATGTATGTATGTATGTATGTATGCATGTATGTATGCATGTATGTATGTAAGTATGTATGTATGTATGTATGTCATTATTCAATTTTATATCAAGATTTCTTACCAATAAGAGAAAGAGCCGGTTTCTAATCTAGATCTGAAGTTCCTTCATTGGAATTTCAACATCAACAACAGGGTATTTTATTTTATTTTATTTCTTTACTGCCAACAAGGGGCTACACACAGAGAGGAAAAACAAGGACAGACAAACGGATTAAGTCGATTATATCGACTCCAGTGCATAACAGGTACTTTATTTAATCGACCCCGAAAGGATGAAAGGCAAAGTCGACCTCGGTGGAATTTGAACTCAGAATGTAGTGGCAGACGAAATACCTATTTCTTTACTACCCACAAGGGGCTAAACACAGAGCGGACAAACAAGGACAGACAAACGGATTAAGTCGATTACATAGCCCCCAGTGCATAACTGGTACTTACTTAATCGACCCCGAAAGGATGAAAGGCAAAGTCGACCTCGGTGGAATTTGAACTCAGAATGTAGCGGCAGACGAAATACCGCTAAGCATTTCGCCCGGCACTCTAACGTTTCTGCCAGCTCGCCGCCTTACAACATACATTCATGCAAAAATACAACGTAGTATTTTTTTATGAATGTATGTATATGTGCAGATGTGTATATTTTGTTTTCTATATGTATTCTCATGCATATACTTGCATATTTAGACAAGCTCATATATACTTAAATGATAACCTTCAGGAAAGTTTTACGGATTTTTATATTTCCAGAGATAGATTAGATCTGTAGTTTTGAATCAGCTTTCTCCTTTCTGGTTTTCAGAAACCTAATTTTTCAAGATTGGTATTTAGGCAGTGTGTTACATATCCCAGGCACCCAATAATTACAGGTATAAACCTGAACTTGTAATCTGAACAGAGTAACTGCAGATTTCTCAATAGTTTAGCGTATGTATGTATGTATGTATGTATGTATGTATGTATGTATGTATGTATGTATGTATGTATGTATGTATGTATGTATGTATGTATGTGTGTATGTATGTATGCGTGTTTGTATATATATATATATATATGTGTGTGTGTGTGTGTGTAGGTGTGTATGTATATGTGAATGTATTTCTTGTGTTCATTCGGATGTTCTCTGTACTCCGATGTGTTTTCAATTTAGTTTGCCATACATGTCACCAGCAATCACATACACGACACATTACTACCATAAAACCTTTCTCCATCAGCATAACACTAACGACAACAGTAGCAACAACAGCAATAACAACAGCTTTGATAGCAACAGCAATAATGTTATGACCATCAACACAAACATTGCTAAAGATGTCATCGCTAATACTAACACCAGTCTACTAGCACCACAAACACGGTCTTAGCCTGCACCCTTTACGTGCTAGAGATAGCAAACAAATCTCTCTAAAATCACACCCAATTGTTTTACAAAAGGATAACATTGATAAAAAAAATATGCACTAGTCCTACATATCCTTAAAAACATGGTGATCAAGACTGGAATTTATTAAAGCTCTTCGAGATCAAATTAGATTTGGAGCTAAATAACGATGCCAAGAACATCATCAATAGCATGGATACTGTAAGCATCGGACAACCACCAACGCTGCCAACATCATAAACACCACCAACATCACCAACACCCTCAACGTATATGTCTTCACCAGTATTGTTTACACTTTTGTATTACTAATGCCATCATTACATAATGTGTCTTTCATTGACTCTTTGGTTTAGTGATATTGTTGGTAAAACAAAGCCAACCAACCAATGACGGCTAATCTGTTGAGGACAGATAACTTGTTATTATGGAAATTGTCCTAATACTATATCCGCCCCACGACTTTCTTGAAAAACAGAACACTTTGGATAGTATAGTCTGAGGCACACAATTCCAGAACGAGAAGAGGGAGAGAATGGGAAAGAGGGGATGAGGAGACAGTTTAGAAGATAAAATATCATAGAAAACGTCAGATAATTGATGACAGATGGAGCAGACATAAAGCAGATGATAGCTAAAGAGAGAAGATATATGACACACACACGCAGAGGCACACATACACAGAAGCACACACACACATACAGAAAGACGCACACATTGATGCACACACATACACACACAGAAGCACACACACATGCACACACACGGGACACACACATACACACGGACACATACAGAGAGGCACAAACGCGCGTGCGAAAATAGCAGAGACAGGTGACAAAAAACAAAAGTTAGACAAGGAAATAACAGAAGTGATTAAAAAAAAAATAGAAGACATATGTCAGAAGACAAGAGGCAGACGAAGGGAGATGACAGAAGACAAAAGACAGACAAAGAGAAATGACAAAAGATAAAGCATAAAGAGAAAGGATAGAAGACAGTATTAAGGAAAAAAAAATACAGAAGATGGTAGAAGACAAAAGGCAAATTAAAACAGATAACAGTAGACAGATTACAGACGAAAAAAGAAGACAGAAGGCGGACGACATAAGTCAGATGACAGAAGACAGATTGCAGAAGACAGAAAACAGTTGGCAAAAGAGAGAAAATAGAAAACAGATTGATTAAAAAAAATAACAGAAGAGATAAGACAAAAAAAAAAATGGCTGAAAGTAAAAGGCAAAAGTGAAAACAAGATGAAGCAGAGAAGTTTTCTATTTATAGAATGAGGATTCGTTGAGCGGAAGGATTATGAATTTGTTTTCCTGAGGGTTATTGTCTTTCAGACACCGTTGGAGTAACTTGTTTTCATCCATCAACAAATTCTCTAAGAAGATAACGTTAGACTATGCAGAAAGGCCAATGACATGATAATTTCACGAGTGTAGACGTCTTTAACAATATTTGCATGATGATGATGATGATGAGGAGGAGGAGGAGGAGAAGGAGGAGGAAGAGTGAACTAAAATGACAGCGATGGTGAAGAAAACGGCGCCGACGACGGAGACGACGAGGGCAACGACGACGATGGTGGCGATGACGACGAAGTCAACGATGGTGACGTTGCTGACGATTGATGGCGATGGCGATGACGAGGAGGTGAACTAATAAGAGGAAAAGGAAGACCATGGAAAGGAAGCTGTTAGTACACAATACGCGCTCATTTCGCATTCCATCCGGTCGACAGCGCAGTTGATAAACGAAAGATAGATGTAAAAGTTGTAATTTGAGGGAGATTTTGCTGCTCTTTTGAGTAAGGCGTGCGAGTCAATAGCAGCTCTAACCAGTAATATACTGTGAAGATGTTCATCGACAATACCATCTGCATAAAAAAACCCCAAAAGCTGTGTACGTGGATGAATGTTATATATATATATATAAATATGTATATATATGTGTATATATGTATATACATACATACATACATATATATATATATATATATATATATATATATATAAATAAATGTGCATATATATATATATATATATATATATATAGAGAGAGAGAGAGAGAGAGAGAGATAAATAGATAGATAGATAGATAGATAGATAGATAGATAGATAGATAGATAGATAGATAGATAGATAGATAGATAGATTGATAGACACACACAGACACATAAATAATTGTGTTGTAATATAAGACTACCCATTGGAGCGAATCGTTGGAGGTTAAACATCAGAACGCTGTTAGATTTTCTCATTATATAGTAGCTTTTAAAGATACTAGAATGACTATATTTAGAACGTATTAAAAATATGTCCATTGTAATATCTGTAAAGCGTAAAAAGTCTACCAAAATGGCAATAACCAGCTACTAAATAATGAGAAAACTTACTAATTCTCGTAGAGTTTTAATGTTTCACCTACCATGATACGTTCCGACGAGCAGTCTGTTCATTATCTTACCGCAGAATCTTATTTATACGTATATATTGGTATTTATTTGGATATTTACTTATATGTATGCTGGGCGATCTACTGACAATGATGTAATCAGACACGGATTCCGAAAAAAGCTGGCAACAAATGTAATGAATATCTCTTCACTTCTTTTATTTCTCTTCTTTTAGTTAATTTAAATGCAATATCCGCCCTTGAGATTCTTGGATTTTCAGAATGCCCACGCAAAAAAAAACATTGCTTTTCTTGATAGCTGTGCTCCAATTGAGCTTTGTTTGATTCTTCGCATCTGCATATATATATATATATATATATATACGTACATGCATGCATACATGCACACACACGCACACACATATATGTATATATATATATAAGTCAGTAAATGGTGGGGTTGTGTTAACCGCACATGGAGAGATGATAGGAGAGGAAAAATTATAATAAGGCAGAATGCTAAACTGAAAATAAATTTAAATAAAAATGGGTGTATGGAAAATTAAAAAAAGAAGAAAAAATAATAAATCAAGCCGGTTTTCATTGCAAGGCGAATTTCCAAGATTTGGATGGGGAAAAGAAATTTTTTTTTAAATTGAGGAAGGGGAAAAAAGAAATTTACAATGTTTTTTTTTCGA
>NC_043011.1:30627632-30632632 GCF_006345805.1 Octopus sinensis | reverse complement strand
TCAATTACACCAGTAGTCTTCGGCATGTAAAAGCCTCATTCGAGGAAAATTTAAGTAATACTAAGCAATAAGGGTTTAGCAACGAGTTGCCTTACCACATACCGAATTTAGAAATAGCAGTCCAAGGGTTATAGCTATTTCTTCTACTAAAAAGGAGATCTCAGTAAAAACAGCATTTGGAAGGCAGACACAAACAGGTAAGAGAGAATGAATTGACTGCAATCTATCATACATTTTTTTAGTTATCCACGGACGTACGTTTCGAAATCAAGTTTTAAGGAAAGCATAAGAATTAAATATTAATATTAAATAATAAATAATTCTATCTTACCGAAACTTCTTTTCTCTTCAGCGTAGAATACTATAATCATAAATGATTATATTTGAATTTTGAGATACCAGAAGGCACCAACTCCACTCAGTATCAGAGCGAGCTAGAATCCGCAACTGGTATCACCGAATTCAATTTGTGAATGAAACGATTGTGTCAACAGCCCCTTCCCACCCGCGTGTAGCCAAACACAGATGCTGTGGTCATCTACTGAGATAAAATATGGTTATCCGTAATAATGAAGGGTGAATTAATTAATTTGGAAAAATTATCAATTACACCAAGTAGTCTTCGGCATGTAAAAGCCTCATTCGAGGAAAATTTAAGTAATACTAAGCAATAAGGGTTTAGCACGAGTTGCCTACCACATACCGAATTTAGAAATAGCAGTCAAAGGGTTATAGATTTCTTCTACTAAAAAGGGAGATCTCAGTAAAAACAGCATTTGGAAGGCAGACACAAACAGGTAAGAGAGAATGAATTGACTGCAATCTATCATACATTTTTTTAGTTATCCACGGACGTACGTTTCGAAATCAAGTTTTAAGGAAAGCATAAGAATTAAATATTAAATATTAAATAATAAATAATTCTATCTTACCGAAACTTCTTCTTTTCTCTTCAGCGTAGAATACTATAATCATAAATGATTATATTTGAATTTTGAGATACCAGAAGGCACCAACTCCACTCAGTATCAGAGCGAGCTAGAATCCGCAACTGTATCACCGAATTCAATTTGTGAATGAAACGATTGTGTCAACGCCCCTCCCACCCGCGTGTAGCCAAAACAAGATGCTGTGGTCATCTACTGAGATAAAATATGGTTATCCGTAATAATGAAGGGTGAAATTAATTAATTTGGAAAAATTATCAATTACACACATTATATATATATATATATATATATATATATATAATATATATATATATTTGATTTGATTTGAAAACCCGACTGGAATGGGAGAAAGCGCTAATAATCCGAATGATATGATCTGAATGATATGATACATATATGTAAAAAATGTAATATATAAATAAATATCTATAAATATGAACCATCCGATCTGATTACCTCATTTCTTCTAATAATATATATATATATACATACATACATACAATCATCTATAATCTATCTATCTATCTGTCAGTCAGTCAGACAGTGTATCTAATGTACCAATATTTATCAACTATGTATGTATTATGTTTCTCTCCCTCCCCTCTCTCTCTCTCTCTCTCTCTCTCTTATATATATATATATACATATATATATACATACATAGTTGATAGATAGACTGATAAATTGATAGATACGTGCATAGATAGATGGATGAATAGATAGAGAAATAGATGATTATATGAGTATATATAGACAAATATATACATGTACACGCATATATTTATTGATATATACATATAACCATGTTTATCTATCTATCTATCTATCTATCTATCTATCTATCTATCTATCTATCTATCTATCAATATATGTACGTACGTATATTGCTTTGTGGTGCAATTTAAAATACATTATGTAACGAGCCAAGACATTTTAATCAATTAACATCATAACTACTCTGAAGAATGGAACAATTATCTTAATAACCAATTATGGTCAAGAATGATACAAGACACAACCTCAGAGTTTTGATTACGTAAAATTAATTAGATAACCGAAGCATTTATTAGTGAGTCTGATCTATGACACCATAGCCCCAATACTAAAACTCACTCATCCTACTACATTGTTTAATTAATTTTAATCTAATTAAATTATGGTGTATTTCTCCTCTCGATGTTTCTTGGGTAGATCTAGTTAGTAAAATTATGATACATTGTTTCTATTATAGGTGACTTTAAGTAATAAGAAGATTCCCGTTTCACTCTTGAGGGTGGTGGGGTTGACTGATATTTCTATTGTCGCAGTTTTATTTAAAACTTACCAATAGCATTCTGACCATTCAAAGGCTCTAAACATATTAGTGTCTACTTGACAATACATTTTCATGCAGCAGATGCCCCTGGGTTTTATTTCTCTTATGTCAATCATATATACACATACACACAAATACACATAGAAATACGCACGCACGCACGCTTGCACACACACACACGCACACACACTCTCACCTATTATTATTAGGGACTCTTGTTTGTCCCTCCTAAAGGTTACTATATCCGGCCTTTGGTGCCCTGTCTGTCTGGAAATCAAAGTCCAAGAGGAATTTTGCCTTCCCCTTTTCGTCCATTATCTCTCCAGTGTAAGTTGGTACCAAGCACCCGTAACCTCATATCCATACTTACGGCATAGTAGCCAGTGGAGGTTTTGGGCCGCCTTGTTATGTCTACGCTTGTACACTATCTACGCATGATTTTCACAAGCTAACAATGTGAGTCACTCTTTTGAACCCTCTTCCCACACATTCCATAGAGGTGCTTTGCACTTGTTTGGTATATATTCTTTTTCACTGAGTTGGTATTCAATGCCTGGACCTGGGCAGCGATGATTAGGTTTTTAGTATTCTTTTTTATGTCACCCTTGTTGAGCCAACTCCAGGATGCTCCCTGGTCTTTTAATTTGTTGGTTTTACGGTGGAACTGACCATGTAATTCCGTACGGAGTAGGGCTTCTTCTCTCTCGTTGGCTGTTCTTGATCGAAATTCACGAGCATACTCAAGTCCAATTTTGTTGAATCCTTCTGCACTAGTAGTATAATGTAGCAGTTCTCGTTTGCTGTTCACCAAATATTCTGCCACATTTCTTCTTTCAATGTTGTTGAACTCCCGTGCGCTAATCAGTCCACGTCCACCTTTACATATCTTTATTATTATTATTATTATTATTATTATTATTATTATTATTATTATTATTATTATTATTATTATTATTATTATTATTCAGTAGTTTTATTTTTATAGCGTGCTTTCACTTCACTACCGAGCACAGCTCTGTGTGCCTTGGGTATGTGCTGTGATTTGTTGTGATGCTCTGATGGTTATTGTATGGAAAGTGTTCTGCGTAGGATGTGTGCAGTGCCTAGTAGTGCAATTTTCTGTATGTTATATGTGTTTGTAAGTCCTGGTGTTTTTGTTATGTATTTGTCTGAATATTTTTTTATCATGCCTAATGCACCTACTATGATAGGAATTGTTTCTGTTTTCAGATTCCACATTCTAGTTACCTCTATTTCCAGGTCTTTGTATTTTGAGAGTTTCTCCATTTCTTTTAGAGACACGTTGTCATCAGCCGGTATTGATACATCAATTAGAAAGCATTTTTTTTCTTCATGATCTCTGACAACTATATCTGGTCTGTTGGCCTAATTTCTCTATCTGTGTGTATCGGCATATCCCAGAGTATGGTTGCTTTCTCGTTTTCTGTGACCTTTTCTGGTGTGTGCCTATACTATCTTTTTCTGTTGTTATTCCATAATGTTGGCATAGCTTCCAATGTATGTAGGTTCCAACTCTGTCATGTCTGTGAATATATTCCTTCTTAGCCAGGACTGGGCAGCTAGAGATAATATGATTTATTGTTTCTTGTCCATCTCCACATATTCTGCAGTTACTTGTTATATTTCTTTTCATTACATGTTTTTGGTAATTTCTGGTGGGGAGGCTTTGGTCTTGTGCTGCAATTAAAAATCACTCTGTTTCTGCTTTGAGTCTATTATTATTATTATTATTATTATTATTATTATTATTATTATTATTATTATTATTATTATTATTTTTATCATCATCATCATCATCATCATCATTATCATTATTATTATTATTATTATTATTATTATTATTATTATTATTATTATTATTATTATTATTAATAAAAGGATTCGTGACAGTTTGTCAAACGGATGATTATTTCCAATGGTTCTCCGAATTAAGTTCGGAAATTCAATTAAATATTTAAAATCCTGCTGCATTTTCCAGACAGTTCTTCCTTTTCAATTTTTCTGTTTACCTTTCTCCCAGCTCTCTGTTCAATCTATTACTGCTTTCGTTATAGACGTCGAAAAATTTCGCCACCTTAGAATTATAACATTCTTTTCTTGAGTGAATTCATCGTACATGTGATTAAACAAAGTTTTTCCTTCTTTCTTTTTCGCAAGACATAAACCGCAGCATACCGAAGATTTGAGTGGTATATATTTATCTATAGCTTCACACATTGATATACTGACTAGTCACTCGATCTACTGTAAGTAGGAGCAAAAATCTGTTTCAAATCTCACTCTACCGTCTTAAGAAAGACTCTTAAATGTAACCTTGATTTTCTGAAAATAAAAAAAGACAATTTTATGATTGCTGGAAGGCCATTGACGTTAGATCTGCTCGACTACACTTAAGCTGAGGTTAAACAACAGCAAAAAAAAAAGCGCTCTCCTATTCACAGATGACCCTATCATTTCATTCTTCTTTTTCTGACGCTACTAAAACTGCCCATGTTTCTCTTGACCTCTATTCAAATTAGGTAGTTGAACATCACTTCTGCCTAAGAAAATATGGAACAGTTGTCACTACCCACTCCTCAACTCTACTGCACTTCAACTCCCCATGCGTTTCACCAGTTACTAGTCAACATTGGCGACAAACTGGCAGAAACGTAAGCACACCGGACAAAATGCTTGACAATATTTTGTCTGTTTTTATGTTCTAAGTTCAAATT
>NC_043011.1:30612632-30622632 GCF_006345805.1 Octopus sinensis | reverse complement strand
CTTTCAGTTTCCCTCTATCAAATCTACTCACAAGGCTTTGGTCGGCCCGATGCTAGAGTAGAAAGCATTTGCCCAAGGTTCCACGCAGTGGGATTGAACCCGAAACTATGTGGTTAGGAAGCAACCTTACCACAAAGTCACGCCTGCCCCTAATATATCTGTGTAGAAATTTTGGATCGAAAATATTCAGGAAAGTTGACTTCGGTGGGATTTGAACTCAGAAAAAAAAATTTAACACAACAGGGCTCTTTGTCCGTTTGGCTACCGATTCTGTTAAATCATGACAAAATCATAATCATGATCACTATCATCTTCATCGTAACCATTACAAGCAACGCCGTCGCTATCACCACCGATACCATCACCAATATCTACATCATCACCATTTGTAGCACTAGCAGCAGCAGCAGCAGCATGTCTACTAGATCATTAAGAGAACAGGAACTCGCCTTGTATCACGTGTGCAACAAAACAAATTTTAATCTTGCAATGTTTCGTTAGCTTACGGCAGCCAACCGATTCTGTCCAGTGATATCTACGTTATTATGTTACAGCGACTGATTGCACTCGCTGCGTGGGAATTGCCTCGATAATGAGCATAGCACAGCTTGATAAGGATTTTTGTTATTGACTAGGGGGCTTCCGAAGTAAATCAAATAGTACAAGAGGCAAACAAAATTAAAATACAATAAATTAAAAATCAGTAGGGGTTTTATATAGAGTAAAGAGATCGATAACGCCAATAATAATACCGTTTCATACAGGGTTCAAATTTTAACACAAATCCAGCAATTTTTGGGGAGTGGCTAAGTCAATCACATTGATCCCTGCGCTAACGATTCTTCCAGCTCACTGGTTTAATATCGGTTTCAAATTTTTGGCACAAGGCCAGCAAGTTTGGGGGAAGGGGGTAGGTGGATTACATCGACCCCAGTGCTCAACTGGCACTTGTTTTATCGACTTCAAAATGATGAAAGGCAAAGTCGACCCCGGTAGAATTTGAACCCAGAACGTAAATTCGGAATGCCGTTAAGCATTGTTTTTTCTAGCGCGTTAACGATTCTGCCAGCTCACCGCCTTATAATACCGTTTCATATTAAAGAACGGGAATAAGAAAAACATAGACGCTATCAACACACATGTACACATGTGTGTGTGTGTATTTAAGTATGTATATTTTGTACGTGCCATTTAAGGCTTAAATTGCTACACTGCATTGGACGAATATATATACATAAATATATATATATATATGTGTGTGTGTGTGTGTGTGTGTGTATACATATATACATGGACGTTCTCATTCTCCTTCTTCAGTCATCTGGAAGTAAGGAGTCAACAGAGCATACACAGCTCCTTGTATGCGGCACAAATTAATAATTGTATATAGAAAAATTGTGAAAAAATCGTTCATCCAGCAAAAGTGATTCCTAGAAGTCTGGAACGATTATAATATCAATAAGAATGTGCAAAAGCCTGTCGAACGGTAGTTAAGCATAAAGATATTTCGGTTGTACTTTCAATCATTTTATTTTTACAAACAAATTAGCGAGAAAGTTCAACAAGGATGAAAGCTATCAAGTTAAAGACTATAATTTACCCAAACAGTTATTCAAAAACAACAGCTAGGTATATGAAAATAAAACAACTGTACACCTCGAGTCTCCAGACAAAATAGTTGTGTCTGTAAGCCAACCACAAATCAAAAAGAGCTAAAAAATTAATTGGTTGCATATGGCTGTTCATCTGTTTCACAAAATAAACGATACGCTCAGAAAGAAACCACTAAGTCAGATGCATAAAAAAATAATTCCCGGTATAACTGAGGAATATGTGTGCCTAAAATATAATTTTGTTCAACTTTACAAGTTCTTTATCGATTTGCACTAGATCGAGTTCGCAAGCAATCGATAAACAGTTGGTTGGTACTTCGTAGATTTTTTCCCGTTTATTTCCCGTACTATATTATTACTTTGAATGATGTGTTGGTTTCACATTTTGACACAAAGCTAGCAAGTTCGGGGTACGGGTAAGTCGATTACATGGACCCCTGGGGTCAACTGGTGCTTATTTTATCCATTTCGAGAGGACGAAAGGTAAAGTCAGCCTCGGCAGATTTGAACTCGGAACGTAAAGACGGATGAAACGCCGCAAAGTATTTTGTCCGGCGTGCCAACGATTCTGCCTGCTCGCCGCCTTTTTCTTTTTTTTTTTTAATGATATATTAAGAGATTATACAGAGCCTCCATTAGAAGTTTTGCAGGAATAGTCCAGATTGGCCTTCGCAGGTGGTTGCGCTGGTAATGGAAGAAAGTGATATTTTCCAAATAATGGATTCCCTTTCATGGAGAATTACAATTATCTCTTCTGAGTCCCCGACTTGCTGATGCGGGATTGCCTGCAGGCGGCAAGAGATTTGATCGGGGGCGATTGGTAAGAGGTTCAGCGTCTCAATTTATGTAAGAGGTTCATTACCTCATTTGTGTGTTGTTTTTTTTGTTTTTTAAATAAAAAGAAAAAAGAAAAAAAGCACAGTGTTCTCGAGGGGCTTCGATCGGCGGGTGTCGTTTTGCTCCTCTCATTAAAATCATAATTTCGTTTATCATTTCATCTCATTAATGTAAATGTCCAGCCCGCAGCTTCCCTTCTATGTAATGCCCTTGTGGCAAATTATATGAATAAAAGACGTTTTGCAGGACAGAACACGACTTCTTTCCGAAACAATAAATTTGAGAGCTGCGAGGTATTTTTCTCCAGGGAGGTGTCTTTCAGTTACAAGCGCTTCGTTGGTCATTGGGTCCCGGACGCGAAATTTTTTCCCCGCGAGAGTTCCGAACTCCAGTTCTGAACTCATCTGCATACAGCCAATCAGAGCTCACCTTCACTTTGTTGTCAAGAAAGCTCAACATAACGTTCGTGAATGTGCTAAAAAAATCAACCAATCTCTTGGTAAAACACACTCTACCAGACAAACTCAAGACGAAGAACAGTGTTGTAAGCCGGCCGATCACCAATCTGTGCCTAATTTTAGGAGACAAGTAATTAGATAGATTTGTGTATATACCTATTATCAGATTTTGTTTGGCCCTCATATGGTGGATAGGAAAAATGTGGGTTGAGGGTGATGTACTAACCACCCTCTTCTCTTCCTGTTTTACAAAGTAAGCAACAACACAAATAATTACGCAGAGGTAGCCATGGTTGAAACAAGAACAAAAACGACAAGCGGAAAGAAGCATGATCATTCCTTACCCAAGTGACCTTATCTTATCGTCCGTCACTTTATGCACCCATAAACTAGTTTGATAGTTGAGCTCTGATTGGCTGTATGCAAATGAGTTCATAACTGGGGTCCGGAACTCTAGTGGAAAAACTTTTCGCGTCCCGGACCAGCGTACAAGCTGAAATCCCCTCTTAGAGCCCTCGACTATATACGCTCGATTCTTTGCTGTTGAAAAATTAAAATATACATTTGGTTTTCATTGACTATAACCACGATATTGCCTGGATATTCAACAGGAACGGTGTAGATATTTTTTATATAACAGTGTCTCTGTTTAAGTTAATTCCTCTAAGCTGATGGATATTATTTTATTCGTTTCCACAAAGGAATGATTCTGTGTAATTGCGAAACACTTGCTCTCTTTGATAGTGTGTGCGTGCGTGTATGTGTGTGGTGTGTGTGTGTGTTTGATGTTATGCTATTGGTGTTTTTTGATGAAATTTAAAACCGAAAAATACACGATTCGATACTGAAGCAGATATTACATCTTTTCTTAGATAGAAACACATAGGGATACACGGGGATTGGAACTTCGGAGTGAGCCTATAACGGATTGCCAAGCAGCACATGTGTGCACGTTTTGTATGTGTGCGTACGCTTACTACTATCTGGACAGGGTGAGTCCGTAGAGAAAGTCTATATTTTAACTAGGAAAAGAAAAGATATTTCACGCTGTCAAAGCATTACCAATAGTCATTTAAGATACCCAACCAAAGGAGATACCCCAGTATTCTGGGGTATGAAAATAAATCGATTGGCTCAAGAAAGAAGCTGAGTGATTGATGATGACCCCGGACAAATACCGGCAAAAAGAAGGGTTAATAGTAATGGTGGTGGTGGTTATAGTAGAAGTAGTGGTGGTGTTTGTAGTAGTAGTATGGTGATAGTGGTAGTGGTGGGGGTGGTAGTAGTAGTAATAGTAGTGGTGGTGGTGGTAGAAGTGGTAGCAGCAGCAGCAGCAGCAGTAGTAGTAGTAGTAGTAGTGATGGTGGTAGTGGTGGTGATAGTGGTAGTAATAGTGGTGGTGGTAGTAGTTATAGTTATGATGGTGGCAGTTGTAGTAGTAGTAGTGGTGGTGGTGGTGGTGGTGGTTGTAGTAATAGTAGTAGCAGCAGTAGTTGTGAAGAAACGATCATAGACTGGGTCACCTTACCATTATTAGCCCCTGTGCGAATCAATTATCTGGGCCCTATAGTATTTACTTACTGACAGCAAGCCACAGCATTATATAATTCAAAATGTGGCCCCTAGACCTCTGGTTCCCTGGGTAAGTGTCTAGTGAGCCCATTCCTTAAAACGACGCACATCATAGTAGTTAATGGCTGTTGTAAAAAGGCAGGTCGCCATCCTCGACCAGTTGTAGTTGGATTTATAGTTAGATCTTGCTTCCATCACTTTAACACATTACCAGATTAGGTGAAGCTATAATTTGACAAGCAGTAAAAACGTGCGAATATAATGTAAAATCCATTTACCGAAAATTGGATTCCGAGGAAATAATTACCTTTTAATCTTGATTGGATAACTGCATTTTTTTTTATTCTGTGAGATATAGTGGTGGAATTTGTGGTGGCGGTGGTGAAGTTGGTGGTGATGGTAGTAGTAGTGGTGGTGGTGACGGTTGTGGCGGGGAAGATGGTGGTGATGGAGGTGGGGAGTTGGTGGTTCGTGTCTGTTTTTGTTGTGCTTTTATTTTACGTTTATTTTGATTTTCTTTAGCGTTTGTATACGTTGAGTGTTTATTCCCCACCCATTTTTTTTCTTTTCTATGGAAGCGAGGACGGGGTTAATGTCGAGCTGTTTGTTCATGATTCCAAAAATTTCCATTAATCTTGTTATTTAAGAGACTCGCTTACACGAATATTCATGCACATGTATTTGCAAATATGTATGCGCACACACACACACACACACAAACATGTTTTCATATACATATATATATATATATATATATATATAAGCATACTTTCATCTGTTCATATGTACATGCACACATATGCAAATGCAACATATTCTTCTCGCAATATATATATATATATATATATATATATGGTAATAATAACAGTTACCCTTGGATGGAATTCATAAACATTTTAATGCATCGCTACGTACGTTTCCACAAATCCTATGTCTCTTAAGATCAAAGTTCGTATTCCTGGGCTGCTTACAATATAGTCCGTATTATCTGTGGGCATCGTGTAGATCATATATCGCCAGAAGATATGAGTCCATTGAGATGGTCCACCCGACGCCTACGGATATTATGGACTACACTATAATCATCTCAGGAATATGGACTGGAATAGGAGCTTTATTTGCATATGCGAAACGTTTCCCATGAACAAATTATATATATATATTATATATAATATATATATATATATAACTTAAATCTTGAATATAATTTTAATAAATAAGGGGACTTCATCCCAAAAATTTTCTTTATAGTACTGGGGATGGAAGCACTCCGTCGGTTACGACGACGAGGGTTCCGGTTGATCCGAATCAACGGAACAGCCTGCTCGTGAAATTAACGTGTAAATGGCTGAGCACTCCACAGACACGCGTACCCTTAACGTAGTTCTCAGGGATATTCAGCGTGACACAGAGAGTGACAAGGCCGGCCCTTTGAAATACAGGTACAACAGAAACAGGAAGTAAGAGTGAGAGACAGTTGTGGTGAAAGAGTACAGCAGGGATCACCACCATCCCCTGCTGGAGCCTCGTGGAGCTTTAGGTGTTTTCGCTCAATAAACACTCACAACGCCCGGTCTGGGAATCGAAACCGCAATCCTATGACCGCGAGTCCGCTGCCCTAACCACTGGGCCATTTCGCCTCCACCTATAGTACTATACATCATATTATAATGACGTACACGTGTTTCCGCTAGACTGGTTATACACTGTTGCAAATGTAACCTTGCAATATTGTCGGCACAGTTTCATGAGGGTCCGTCCATTTGGTCACCCTCGAAATGAACTGACTGGAGAAAGTCTTTGTTAGTTAATGTTCTGTGGGAGTTGAGGGGTGTTGTCATTTATAAGTATGTACTGCTGACCTCAACTTCACCCCAGTCACTGTCCGAAGTTGGGCTTGGTCTAAAATAGGTCTAGGCCGAGATTATTCTTTTGGTAAGACTCTTCGGTCATTTTAATGGTTGTGCGTATTACGTTTTGGATTTACAGTGTAACACTTGTATTGATGGGTGTATATAGCTCCAAATTAACTTTTGAGATGTAGAAGTCTTCATGCTCTTTTTTATTATTAATATTAATATATAACCCAGACAATTTTTATCGTTCAGCGAAGAGTACACACGTAAAAATTCAAGTAGTGACCAACAAGTAATTGTAGTCACAGACGTTAGAGACTGATCTGCTGTGATGATTCTAAAATACAACACATAAAAAACCTAACGGTATTTCTTTTTTCTACTCCTCTGAAGAGATTTTGCTTAATATAATGATTTTAATAATTGCTATTTAATCTTTTAGGCTTAATTGAAACAGTTGTGAGGGACTATGTTTGATTTTAGCAGATAACAAATTTTTATTAAATGCTTTATCCTCATTTTCTTACTTTCTTTTGAATGATTATAAACCATGATTTATACATAAACCTATTGTTTTATGAATGCTATTATTCACAACAAATATTTGGTATTGAACCAGTAACTCATTGAATGATACAATCCCTTAATGAGGATAATTTAACCTCTGATTGAATATATATATATATAATATATGTGAAGAAAGAAAGAAAGAAAGAGAGAGAGAGAGAGAGAGAGAGAGAGAGAGAGAGAAGGGTGTATGGCGTTGTGCTTCTCCTTGTACCCCATCATCGCCTGAGAGCTGGTGTTGGTTTGTTTATGTGCTCATAATCTAGCAGATCGGCAAAAGAGTTGGATAGAAAAAGTACCCGGCTTTAGAGAAAAAGGAAAGGGGTAGATCCGTTCGGCTAAATCCTTGAAGGTAGTGCCCAATCATAGCTGCAGTCCTGTGACTCAAACAAGTCAAAGATAAAAGATATATATATATAATATATATATTATATAATATATATATATATATAATATATATATTATATATGGTGTATGTATGTATGTTGTATATATCTTATATATAATGTATATATATAATTATATGTATGTATGTATGTATTATATATATGCATATATATATATATATATATATAACATATATATATATATATATACACAATATATATATATATATATCTATATATATATATATATATATATATATATATATATATATACAGTCAATGCAAACAAGAACCAGCAAGAAAAAACAACAACGCGAAGACGTGGTACAAGGATTGTGTTATTGGACGCTCACGAAAAGAAAAGAAAGGAAAGAAAGAGGATTTCACGCTTCGAGCGGAGCTCTTCATCAGAAATATAGAAAAGTCACATTCCTTTATTCTTTTATTTCTTTACTTGTTTCAGTCAGCGGCCATGATACTGAGTAGCTCCTATTATATATGTATATATATAATATATAATATATTATATAATATATATATATATATATATAGGTACTCCAGTATCATGGCCGCTTCAGGCTCTTTATTCTATTACACTTTTACTTGTTTCAGTCATTTGACTGTGGCCTTACTGGAGCATCGCCTTTAGTCCAGGAAATCGACCCCAGGACTTATCTTTTGTAAGCCTAGTACTTATTCTATCGTTCTCTTTTGCCGAACCGCTAAGTTTCGGGGACGTAAACACAACAGCATCGGTTGTCAAGCGATGTTGGGTGGTGGTGGAGAAACATAGACACACAAACATATACATATATATATATATAACGGGTTTCTTTCAACACAACGGGAAAAAAAGAATCAAATAAATTTGTTGTTTTCTAGGTTTCCTTTCAATACCTAATTATCTTTTTTTTTTATTGTGGCAAGAAAAATATTTTTCAGTCACTACCACACACATACACACACAAACACATGTACACCGCCTCATATATGCATGTGAATGGTAGTTACACTTTGAATGTATATATATATGTAGACGCCTGAGCGGCTGCGTGGTAAGTATTTTTCTTACCAATCACATGGTTCCGGGTTCAGACCCACTGCATGGCACCTTGAGCAAGTGTCTTCTATTATAGACTCGGGACAACCAAAGCCTTGTCAGTGGAGTTGGTGGGCGGAAACTGAAAGAAACCCGTCATATATATATATATGTATATGTTTGTGTGTCTATGTTTGTCCACCACAACCCAGCATCGCTTGACAACCGATCCTGGTGTGTTTACATCCCCGGAACTTAGCGGTTCGGCAAAAGAGACCGACCGATAGAATAAGGCTTACAAAGAATAAGTCCTGGGGGGTCGATTTCCTGGACTAAAGGCGGTGCTCCAGCATGGCCACAGTCAAATGACTGAAACAAGTAAAAGAATAAAGAGAGTGATGAATATTTCGCATTCAACGGTTAAAAGTAGAAAACGATGACATATGTATAGACGTGTTGTTTACCTGTTTTGAAGCTGAAGCTTGTCAACACAACGGGAGAAAAAGAATCAAATAAATTTGCTGTTTTCTAGGTTTCCTTTCAATACCTAATTATCTTTTTTTTTTTATTATGGTAAGAAAAATATTTTTCAATCACTACCACACACGCATACACACACAAACACATGTACACCGCCTCATATACGCATGTGAATGGTAGTTACAATTTGAATGAAGTATATACGTAGTGTGCTTATACGACACACAACACAAACACACACACAGACATACACATATACACGCCCACCACACACACACACACACTTATATATATATTTATGTACATATGTATATATATATATATATGTGTGTGTGTGTGTGTGTGTGTATGTATATATATGATATGAGGAAATATTCCAAACTTACAGGGGAAAATTCAATTTAGAAATACTAAATCAAATTTCACAAAATATAATATGTATATATATATATAAATTTTAAAAAAAACACCTTTTATCAATTCAATAATGAATAATTAAATTATACCATTTAGAAAAATTACATATTATAGAAAGATTAAATATAAGATAAATCATATAACACTGATTAAGTAATTTAGAAAATAATAAATAAAACGTATATATTTGGTAAATAATTTTCGAATTACTTAATCAATGATTTATCTTATATTTAATCATTCTATAAGATGTAATTTTTCTAAATGGTATAATTTATATATAATATACATACATATATATATATATATATATATATATATATATATTAGAATATATATATATATATATATATATATATATATATATATATACTTTATTTAAAGCAGCAGAAAATTCAACAAACCTGAGTTTCCCGTTGCCGTTCATCGGACATGTCCGATGAACGGCAACTGGAACTCAGAATAACAGGTTTTGTTGAATTTTCTGCTGCTTTAAATAAAGCATATTACTCTACCACTGGTATTTGAGTACCCTTTTTTCCACCTTGTTTCACATTTATGTGTTTACTACTTACCTCGGTATTATAATATATATATATATATATATATATATCTATGGAGGCGCAATGGCCCAGTGGTTAGGGCAGCGGACTCGCGGTCGTAGGATCAAAAGGCCGGCCTTTTCACTCTCTGTGTCACGCTGAATAATCCTCGAGAACTACGTTAAGGGTACACGTGTCTGTGGAGTGCTCAGCCACTTACACGTTAATTTCAC
>NC_043011.1:30592632-30607632 GCF_006345805.1 Octopus sinensis | reverse complement strand
GATAGATGGATAGAGACATAGATAGATACATCGATTGATAGATAAATAGATAGCTAGACAGACAGACATCATGTTAGCTAGCTAGATAGATAGTCCGTGACCTAGCGGTTCGCTAAAAAGCTAGACATAAAAAGTAAGTACTGGGGTTTTGCTCGACAAAATCCTTGAAAGCGGTGTTCCAACATGGCCGCGGTCCAGTAACAAGGAGTATTGAGACCTAATTTCTATATTCAAGTATGACTGGGCAGGGAATGACGTTGCCGTGTTATCAGCGTAGCCTTTTGGTGAAATACTTTTAACAAAAGTAGAAGGAATAGGAAAGTGCGCCTGTAAGTCCCTATGCCAATGGCATTCTCTCACGTTATGCTTCACAAGAATTGGTCTGCATCAACATTAGAATCTCACAGTGTTGAGATATTGATGTTACTTAATGTAACTATGTTTTTTCATGATGGCTAAATAAGACTAGTTTTAACTTAAAAGAACGCTAACATGAGAATTAAATCGCAATGCACTCTAAAAATCCTCGTTATCGGTGTGCTTCTTCCTTTAGTGTCTGTTGTCATTTTCCTCTTTCTCGTTTTGAACAAGTCACATTCAGAGTGGTAATTTTCCACGCATCGATCGTCCACTGCTAAGCCTGATCCATTCAATACACACATTATTCGTAAAAAAAAACCCGGAACAAATCCAGTATATCGCCATCACCACAAATCTTCAGCTTCCTTTAACCTGGCAACCAACTAATATTAGAGGTTAAGATAAATTGAATGGACCAATTTGCATATTTAACTCTCCCGCGTCACTAAGACCGAACATTAATTAAATGTGTTAACAATGTTTCGTTTCGTTGCTATAATGTATGGAATTTTCAACCAACACTGTTTGACAACAAATGTAAACAATTCATCTCTAACATATGTGCATGCATGCACTTATACAGCAAGACAAATCCTAGCAAAACTCATTACTATACAAACATATTCTAAGGCGGCGAGCTGGCAGAATCTTTAGCACGCCGGGCAAAACGCTTCGCGGTATTTCGTCTGCCTCTACGTTCTGAGTTCAAATTCCGCCGAGGTCGACTTTGCTTTTCATTCTTTCGGCGTCGATTAAATAAGTACCAGTTGCGCACTGGGGTCGATGTAATCGACTTAATCCGTTTGTCTGTCCTTGTTTGTCCCCTTGTGGGTGGTAAAGAAATAGGTATTTCGTCTGCCGTTACGTTCTGAGTTCAAACTCCGCTGAAGTCAACTTCGCCTTTCATCGTTTTGGGGTCGATAAATTAAGTATCAGTTACGCACTGGGGTCGATATAATCGACTTAATCCGTTTGTCTGTCCTTGTTTGTCCTTTCTGATGTGTATATACATATATTCAGATATCCAAAAACTTTAAAATCTCTACATACCATCATTTTATCACATCTATTACTCCTATACTACACCCAGTATTGATTTCAAATTTAGCACAAGGCTAGCAACATGGGGTGGGGTGGGGGCGGTAAGTCACTCACATTGATCCCCAGGGATCAGCCGGTACTTATTTCATCGACCCTGAAAGGATGAATTGCAAAGTCGACCTCGGCTGAATTTGGCCTCAAAACGTGAAGGCAGACGAAATGCCGCAAAGCATTTCGCCCGGCGTGCTAACGAGTCTGCCAGCTCGTCGCCTTGAACAACCCACTCATTATTATAAATACAATGATTCCAACTGTGTTTTTAGACTCAGCAACAAACCGTAAATAATTGACTTCTGTAAATAAAGTATACTCCATAATTAGGTTCGGGTTTTCCCGACACCTACCAACACCAAATACATTCCACACCTACAAACACAGAGAGACACAGACACACAGACACAGGCTCACACACCTACACACATACTCTCACACACACACACCACACACACACACACACACACACCCACGCACAAGCATAACCACGCAACAATACTTCCTGGAACTTTTCCTTTGAGATCATAACCTCCAGTCTTCTAAATATAGTACAAATTTACACTCACACACATACACGCACGCACACACATACACACAGACACACACACACGCAAACACACACGCACACACACAGACACACACACATACACATACCAGCACACATACACAGTTTCAGCAAAATACCTTCACACCTTAATAGGCTTGACCTTCAGTTCTATAACTAATTCTCACGGCCTTTCGACCTCTTTAGCAAATATACTTAGGTGTCATTTCCTGCTGTCTTCCTTTTACACACACCTCCACACATCTACAAATACGCTGACCACACCTTCAAGAAGTGGTTTTTTAGCTTGAGTTTAAAAAAAAATCTTTTAGAAGTCATTTTTATTTCGGTACACACCTCACCAACACGCACGCGTCAGTCTCGTACTCTACACTATTTAAATCAAATGGTTAAAACCAAGTCACCTAAAAGTAAACAAAACTCTTCCAGCTCGGTTTGAAAAACTCCCTAATCTCCTTCGTATCATCACCGAACAACCATATGACGTCTGCTTTTCAATAGTTTATCACTTCGAAGACAGCGATTAGCAGAATCGTTAGCACGCAGGAGGTCGACTTTACCTTTCATCCTTTTGGGTCGATTAAATAAGTACCAGTTACGCACTGGGATCGATGTAATCGACTTAATACCTATGTCTGTCCTTGTTTGTCCGCTCTGTGTTTAGCCCCTTGTGGGCAGTAAAGAAATAGGTATTTCGTCCGTCTTTTCCGTCGACGTCGACCTTGCTTTTCATCACTTCGGGGTAGATAAACTATGTACCAGTTAAGTACCGGGTCGATGCAATCGATTTAACCCCCACCCTTCAAACTTCCTGGCATTGTGCCAAAATTTGAAATTATTATTCTATCAGGTCTATCATAGGCGTAGGAGTGGCTGTGTGGTAAGTAGCTTGCTTACCAACCACATGATTCCGGGTTCAGTCCCACTGCGTGGCACCATGAGCAAGTGTTTTCTACTAGAGCCTCGGGCCGACCAAAGCCTTGTGAGTGGATTTGGTGGAGGGAAACTGAAAGAAGTCTGTCGTATATATGTATATATATATATATATATGTGTGTGTGTGTGTGTGCGTGTGTGTGTGTTTGTGTGTTTGTCCATCCAATATCGCTTGACAACCGATGCTGGTGTGTTTACGTCCCCGTAACTTAGCGGTTCGGCAAACGAAACCGATAGAATAAGGACTAGATTCCTGTGTCCTTGGTTCCTGTGTCGCAGTGAACCAGCCTGATGATACAATGGATAAACATTAAAATAACGTCTATAATAGACAAGTATTTCTCTTCCCGTCTAAAAACGTGAAACTTTTGATAGTTCTAACGTAACTAAATACGTAATTGCTACCACTGTTGTATTCTTGAAACGTTCCATAATGAATTAGATAATTAATTAATCGTTTATTTTGCTTCATATTTAATAATTGGATTCTATTTGTTTGTAAGTCGTTGTTGTTGTTTGTTTGTTTAGAAACCCATTCACCATTACTCATTTACACAAGGACATGTTAACGGATATATATATTGTTGTCATACAATATATTCAAATATACACGGCCTCTAATCTGCATACGCCCTCTTATTTACGTATATCTGCATACCACCCAATGCACGTAACCTTTCTATAATTTATGAGTATATAAATAGATATGTTAGATACATACACATACATACATACATACATACATACATACATACATACATACATACATACATACTTATAAAAACAAGTACTTATATACACATTCACACATACCTGCGTGTTTATAGACATATCTATATATGTGTGTATACATACGATCATGAGGTTGTGAGTTCGATTCTCGGACTGGGTTGCGTGTTGTGTTCTTGAGCAAGACACTTTATTTCACGTTGCTCCTGTCAACTCAGCTGTTCAAATCCGTTGTGACATCACTGGCACCAAGCTGTATCGGCCCCTTTGCTTTTCCCTTGGATAACATCGGTGGTGTGGAGAGGGGAGGCTGGTATGCCTGGGCGACTGCTGGCCTTCCGTAAACAACCTTGCCCGGAATTGTGCTTCGGAGGGTAACTTTCTAGGTGCAATCCCATGGTCATTCGTGATCGTAGGGGGTCTCATATATATGTATATATATATATATATAAGAATCATATATATATATATATATATATATATGTATGTAAGTATGTATGTATGTATATATATATATATGCCTATATATATATATGCCTGTATATATGTCTGTGTGTGTATGTGCGCGTACACACACACACCCACACATATATATAGATAGACAGACAGACAGATAGATAGATAGATAATAGATAGATAGGTAGATAGATAAGGCCAGCTCATAGTAAGACAACCGGAATTACCAGAGCGTCAGTGTCATGTTCATCAATGCTGCCCCTGGATGCGAGCTAGCATATCATTTTAGGAAAACCTTACATATGATGAATCTACGAATTAAAGGCTAGGAACCATCATAAAATCTCTGATCTGTAGAACATATCCATTTGAAAGAACTACCCTGTACCTATAGGAACTGTTATATGTATAAAGTAAGCCTACAATTAAACTATAAAACTAGGAATGTAGTCAATGATATAAGGTATACAGAGGGACGGTGTGGAAACAGGACAACGACGTACATTGGAGAGACAGCACGTAGCATAACTGAATGGATAACTGAACACTGGCAATACATGTCTGAAGCGTTGGTGAAGATAATGATCCACATTAACTTCTAAAGAGGACTTTAAAAAACATGTAAAGCATAAAAACTTACACATCTTACTATGTAGTGTGTACAGTACCAGCTACGACAGTTGAGATAGTCTAAAGGTCTTTTAAAATCTTATTAAAGATAGCACAGGGAAGACTGAATTACACACACACACACACACACACGTGTATGTGTGTATGTGTCTAGAGGCAGTGCTGGATTAACCCATTAAGCAAAATAAGCACGTGCTTGGAGCATGAAGAGACGGGAGCACCACATAAATGAAAATGGTTTATGGCACGAAAGAAATCATTTTAAACTTGCTAAAATAATCTTCGTAATGTCTTATCTCTACTAAGTATAGAAGCAGAAGTTTTGCATAGAATTAATTCTAACGATATCATCGAACACTTTGCAATAAAAAAAAAACAGAAAACATTTCAAATATAAACGAAGTGGAAATATAAAAATACAAACATTATTTTCCATCTTTCTGTGAATTTTGTTTCATTTTGAAAATAGAATTTATTTTATGGTTTATCATCATTTACATTTTGAATTATCTTTGTTTACATTTTGAACTATTTCCATATACTTGAGGGCATCTAAACCTTTTAAGTGCTTAGGGCCTCTATGGGTCTTAATCCGGCCCTGTATAGAGGCAATTATGCGGATAAGCAATTAGACACATCAAATATATTTAATATATCTGATATATTTAATGTGTCTAATTGTTTATCCGCATAACTGCCTCTATACCGGCTCAACGTGATTCTTCTCATAGCCTCTCTTCACCTTGTAAACTCGATCCCCTGTAAAGACATCGGAGTCCAAGTTTGAATCTTTTGAGCATTACTAAATGTCGTCTATACCGAGAATTTCTGAGTCACATCTGTAGACTCTGTGTGTGTGTGTGTGTGTGTGTGTGTATGTATACTGACTATTTTTTAGCTAAAGCTATGGTGGTTTTGAATCTGTCTTGGTGTTTCCAACTGAAGGCTAAAGAGCCAGAAATGTACGTCTGGGATTCCGCTAGAGGGAAGCATTGACCAGATATGGTGTTTTTACACCTTTTACCACTGTAACATCACTGAATTTGTGCTTACAAGTTAAATATGTCACAAACATATTTTAACGAACCTAAAGTTCATTTATTCTTTATCACTCTTTGGCGCTAATGCTGCCATATATATATATATATATATATATATATATATATATATATATGTGTGTGTGTGTGTGTGTTGTGTGTGTGTGTGTGTGTGTGGTGTTGTGTGTGTGTATATATATATATGTATGTATATATATGTTTATATATATATATATGTGTGTGTGTGTATGTGTGTGTATGTGTGTGTGTGTGTGTGTGTTGTGTGTGTGTGTGTGTGTGCGTGTGTGTGTGTGGTGTGTGCAGACATATAAAAATACACTAGAGACTTGTGTAGTCGTTCTAATAATGGAACAATCAGATACACATCTGTGATGATGACTATTTGCTGTTTGTTGTTACCTTCGGGTTATAACTTTTTTATTGCAAATACAGTGCAATTTTTAAAGCAGGAGAATATCAAATCACTAAACTTTTGGAGCATAAAGATGTGATCATTGTGTATTTACTTTAGTACCACCACGTTCTTGTTTCTGTCTATTTATTCCCTTCCCTGTCACCAAGACAGGGAAGGAATGAAGTTGATTTTTCGCTTACTGCATCCTCTGCAAGATGATGCGGAATGAGGGCCTGAAGCTCAATCAACAGAAGTTCTCGTAATATTTGATTTTACTAGAATAATCTCTAATTGAGACAGAGAAACGACTTTCTCGTGAATATTGGCTAACATTTGACTAAATTTCTTGTTTTACGGGGAGATATGGGTGAGATAAGCGTCTTAAGAATCATATATATATATATATATATATATATAAAATGTTCTAGAGAATATTCTTTGTAGTTTGATCGTTGGTGATCTATTTCTAGCATACGGCCGACTACCTAACGGTCTTGCCCTTTGCATACACACACATATACATATATATATATACATATATATATATATATATATATATATATATATATATATATATATATATATATATATATATATATATATATGTATATATATAATATATAAATATATGCATATATACATATATATATGTACATACCTACATATATATGTATATATACATGCATATATGGGTAGAGGACATAAAAAAATCGTAGACAAAATGAGAAGCGAGAACATAAAAAAAAAACAAAAACATAGAAAACGAACTTTTCTTCGAACAACGAAAGAAACAATCAGAGAAACGAGACACGCAACATAAAGAATATTCACTTCATCAGTTGTCCCCTGTTTTATGTACTCCGTGTTTCGAAGGTAGGGACAAGACGTGACTTCTTTAAAACAGTCCTTCCCGCAAAGCAAATTAAATGAAATTTGAGAATTTTTGCAGAGAGTGAAAGTGGTAACAAAAACAGGACAGTGAGAACAAAACAGTAGAAATAAACGGAGAGGATGTTAAGCCAAGACGATTTGAAGTGGTGAACGATGGAAAAACGAGCATTGAGAAGAGACAGGTAAAAGCATGTCTTGTCTTAGGAAGGAAGTGGAAGAAAGTAAGATGGATGGCCGTTGGTCACGTGTGAGCAACGGGAGAATCAAGGGGGAAGAGTGAGAGAGAGAGGGGAACGGTGAAAGGGAGAAGAAAAGAATAGGGAAAGTGTGGGAGAGAAAAACAGAAAGGAAGAACTAGACAGGGAGATAGAAAAAATAGAGATAGAATAAGAGGGCGCATCATATATATATATATATATATATATATATATATGTATGTATGTGTGTATGTATGTATGTATGTATGTATGTATTTATGTATGTATGTATGTATGTATGTATGTGCAGATTTGTATGTTTTATGTATGTATTCTCATACATATAGTTACATATCTACATATGTTCATATATATTAAAATGATAAACTTCTGGAAAGTTTTACAGATTTTTAGAGTTCTAGTGATGGACTTGATCTGTAGTCTTCGAATTAGCTTTCTCCTTTTTGGTTTTGAGAAGCCTAATTTCTCAAGATTGGTATTTATGCAGTGTGTTACGTATCCCAGGGCGCCAATAACTACAGGCATAAACCTGAACTTGTATTCTGGATAGAGTAACTGCAGATTTCTCAATAGTTCAGCATGAGTGTTCTCTTTTTCACTCATCCTCAGCTTTATGTTAACATCCGCTGGGCAGCTAATTTCCACAACTGCGCACAGTTTCTTTTCTCTATACGAAAACATTATATCAGGTCTGTTGTGCTTACATTTTATTGAGGTCTTCACTGGTACATTCCACCGGTATTCTTTTTCATTTTGAGTGGCTATGGCTTCTACCATATTGTGGGTTTTCATTTCTTTGTCCACGGGATTATCCTTCCGATGGATTTCATTATAGAGTGTCCTAGCTACAACGCCATGTCTTATCGGTAGATAGCACTGTGATGACATTTTCGGACAACTGCTTATGATGTGGGTGATATCTTCAGTGTGAACTCCGCAAAAATCTGCATTGGTAATCACATTTTACGGCTTTTCCCGTATCTCTATCCCTTTTGTGCATGTATGTATGTATGTATGTATTATGTATGTATGTACGTATGCATGCATTTATGTATATATATATATATATATATTACTCTTTTTCTCTCTTTTTTTACTCTTTTTACTTGTTTCAGTCATTTGACTGCGGCCATGCTGGAGCACCGCCTTTAGTCGAGCAAATCGACCCCAGGACTTATTCTTTGTAAGCCCAGTACTTATTCTATCGGTCTCTTTTGCTGAACCGCTAGGTGACAGGGACGTAAACACACCAGCATCGGTTGTCAAGCAATGCTAGGGAAACAAACACAGACACACAAACATATTCACACACACTTATATATATATATACATATATACGACAGGCTTCTTTCAGTTTCCGTCTACCAAATCCACTCACAAGGCATTGGTCGGCCCGGGGCTATAGCAGAAGACACTTGCCCAAGATGCCACGCAGTGGGACTGAACCCGGAACCATGTGGTTGGTTAGCAAGCTACTTACCAAACAGCCACTCCTGCTATATATATATATGTGTGTGTGTGTGTGTGTGTGTGTGTGTGTGTGTGTGTGTGTGTGTGTGTGCGTGCGTGCGTGCGTGCGTGTGTGTGTGTGTGTGTATGTGTGTGGAGGCGCAATGGCTCAGTGTTTAGGGTAGCAGACCGGGCGTTGTGAGTGTTTATTGAGTGAAAACACGTATAGTTCCACGAGACTCCAGCAGGGGGGGGGGGCGAACCCTGCTGTACTCTTTCACCAACATTTTCTCTCACTCTTTCTTCCTGTTTCTGTTGTACCTGTATTTCAAAGGTCCAGTCTTGTCACACTCTGTGTCACTCTGAATCTCCCCAGGAACTACGTGTCTGTGGAGTGCTCAGCCACTTGTACGTTAATTTCACGAGCAGGCTGTTTCGTTGATCGGACCAACTGGAACCTTCGACGTCGTAACCGACAGAGTGCCACACACACACACACCACACACACACACACACATATATATACATACATACATACATACATATATATAAATATATCTATAAATAAATATATATATGTAAATATATATATACATATATATACACATATATATATATATGTATGTATATATATATAAATAAATAGATAAATAAATATATATATATATGAGTTAACTCATTAAGACCCAGAGTACTTAAATTGCTGAATATTACTTTAAAATTTTTACAGATGTTTGAAAATATGTTAAAATGAAAAAAAGATATTAAAACTCCTTTAGAAATGGAAATACTCGGTGTCCTATAAATAGGACACTGAGATAATGTGATATAGCTTATTTGATGTTCTCATTTGGTGTCCTATTTATCGGACAGTGGAACTTAATGGGTTAATTAAAGTAAGAGGGAGATTCAGGGAGGACCATGGATCTTTAGACTTCTACAGATCTTTAGACATCTACAGATATTGATCCGGTTCATTAGGCGTAAATTTGTATAGGATTTCGACTTCATTTTTGATTTTTGGTAAAAAGCTAAATTTATAAACGAGGTTCTGTCTTTATTAACTAAAGTTAACTTGAAAAATGCACACATGTCAACTTACATAACAACAACAGACATAAAGACATATAAAATAAGTGAGCGTATGTGTGTGTGATATTTATTTAAATTGCAAACATTGGGTATTTTCCCTCTAAATAGACTGAATGAAGAAGAATAATTTATTCATTAATGGCCTAAAATTAAGCTGATAACAAATCTTGGAAAATCCCCAAACAAAAGAAATACTCGACGTTATCTCTTTGATTAAACCATGAAGAAACAAAACATGCCTACTAATCTAATATAATAAAGTGCACGCGCCAATAATGGCGTTCGTACGTGGTTGACTGGCCTACTAGAAATATCAGTTAAATTTCCCTCATATAACTCTGCCATCTTTTGTTTTAAACTTAACCGTACCGCTTGGAGCTTGAATGTTTTAGCAAATTCACTCTAAATTAAAGATAATAAAATACACGCTCCAATGATAACACCACTACGTTGTCACTCGTCATGATGAAAATAGCAGTTAAATCGCTTTCAAATAACATTCTACCATCTTTGTCTATGGTAGCTTTAATCTCGCCACTTAGCACTTGAGGTAGCTAATCCACTTTATTTCTAGCATTCGGCTGAGGTTTTCAGTTTCAAGAAAACTTTTCTTCTGTTTCCAGTCCCAGAGACTTTCTCCTATGACTGAGATATTAGTTTCAAATTTTGGCACAAGGCCAGAAGGTTTGGGGGAAGGAGCTAGCCAATTTCATTGACTCCAGTGCTCAACTGGTACTTATTCGATCGACTCCGAAAGAATGAAAGGCAAAGTCAACCCCGGCAACATTTGAACCCAAAAGGTAAAAACAGGCAAAATGCCAATAAGCAGTAACGATTCTACCCGCTTACCGCCTTTCCCATGACTAAGATATTGCAAAACAATTGACTTAAGACGCATTATGTCTGAAAAAAAAATCTAAGCGAAGATGGTGATAGCTGGAACGCTTTTGATCATTTAGCATTGCCTCTTTCACAGATGACCTAGGGCTAAACAGCAAGACTTTAAACAATATACCACACCAGAGCTAATTAAGTGTCACGTCTGGCTAATTGAGAGGTTATCAAAGATTCTCTGTGAATTGCTCTGAACTAGCACAACCAGCAATTAAACTTGTTAAAACTAATCTGCAAACAAAACAAAAAAACTTTCCATTAGCTCCAGTTGTCAGTAAGTACGTCAGGCTTGAAATTTTTCCCCCACTACACCATTAACTCATGTATATCATTGCTTATCTCTCAAAAACTGTCATTTATATTATTCTCACACCATCTGAATGTTACTTAGTATAAAAGAACAAAAGAAAGCTATAAAAATCAAATCAAACGTCGAGAAATTTAGTTAACAGGCAATTCAGAATATTTTGTGTTGTCTCACTAGTAGGACGTGAAAATAACAATGTAGTTAAGAAGTTTGCACTCGCTACTATGTCATCCTGAATTCAGCTCCAATGCGCTGCATCTTATGCAAATTATCTTCTACCATAGCCTCGAATTCACTAGTATCATATGAAAGGAATTTGATAATTGAAAACTGTGCGGAAGTCGTCGTACATACATACGTACATACATACATGTATTTATATACATGTATGTATGTATGTATATGTATCTCTTTTCTCTTTTACTTGTTTCAGTCATTTGACTGCGGCCATGCTGGAGCACCGCCTTTAATCGAGCAAATCGACCCCGGGACTTATTCTTTGTAAGCCTAGTACTTATTCTATCGGTCTCTTTTGCCGAACCGCTAAGTTACGGGGACGTAAACACACCAGCATCGGTTGTCAAGCAATGCTAGGGGGACAAACACAGACACACAAACATATACACACATACATATATATATATATATATATATATATATATATATATATATATATATATATATACAACAGGCTTCTTTCAGTTTCCGTCTACCAAATCCACTCACAAGGCTTCGGTCAGCCCGAGGCTATAGCAGAAGACACTTGCCCAAGATGCCACGCAGTGGGACTGAACCCGGAACCATGCGGTTGGTAAGCAAGCTACTTACCACACAGCCACTCCTGTGCCTGTGTATATGTATGCTCTCTTTTTCTTTTTCATTTTAGAGTAAATTTTGCCAGGCCACCTACTTTGTTAATTACAGAATGCAAATTATCATTTGCAATATCTTATGAGCAGGGAAATACAATGTGCATGCGCGTGTGTGCACGTACATCTGTATCTTTCACTTATACATCATCGAAGGATACATTCACCAAGTTTTGATGTATATGGGCGAGAAAGCGAAAACCAGGAGCTTTACAAACGAAAACTTTTGAAATTATTCTGCACTCGTAATTCTCAGAGACATTGCACTCGTAATCCTCAGAGTACATTGAAAACATTCAAATCTTTTCATTGTTGTCGTTTGACATACTGCACTGTCAGATAATGTCTAGCTTCAATGGCATCTTAACAATTTGGAGCAAGTAACTGGATAGATTTTTTACTGGCAGAACAACACTGATCGCCTAATCACTTCTGTTGTTTATCTGTAAATTGCGATCCAAAATAGTGTTTACATGATATTATCATTATTATTATTATGAAGGCAATGAGCTGGCAGAATGCTTAGCACGCCGGATAACATGCTTTACTGCATTTGGTCTGTCTTTACGTTCTGAGTTCAAATTCCACCGTGATTGACTTTGTTTTTCATCCTTTTGGGATAGATCAAATAAGTACCATTTGAGTACAGGGGTCGATGTAATCGACTTAGCCTCTTCCAAAATTGCTAGCATTGTGCCAAAATTTGAAATCAATACTATTATTATCATCATATCGTCTTTAGAACCCAAAGAATGAATTATAATCAATGATCAAAAGTCATTCGGGATTCTTTCTTCAAGTCAATTTTCGTGCCAACGATTCAGTCAGCTCACCGCCTTAATATTAATAATAATATGAAATAATAATAATAATAATAATAATAATAATAATAATAATAATAATAATAAGGTATAAAAGATGGGCTACAGCAAATATTCTGCTCAATACCACAGATTTGCTTGTCAGTTGTTTGACCTTAACCAGTTGAGCATGTCCCTTAGTGGCTGACGATATGTGCATCTCTGATCACGAGCAGAAGTAGTTGGGGAGCATCATAGCCATGTGTTGAGAGGGATTCTTTGGGGTTTGAATAATTCACCTCTGGAAACATGGGTGGTTTTTTCAACATCCTTAAACAACCCTTATTCAGGGACCTTTTGAGCGGGATGGGCTACTCAACCTGAAGAAAATTCTAACTGGGCCCCACCTGCAAGGTCATGTGCTGTTTATCTTGATATGAGATCACCATGTCGCGCACATATGGTTGTGATGCATGTGCCTGGTGTACCCTTATCAGACGGGTAGTCATGATGGGTATATTGGGCTTCGTATATTTTACCCCAGTGTCACTTCGATGGCATGAACTGCTCTCTCACTCAATAATAATAATAATAATAATAATAACAATAATAATAAATTTAATTTTTGGCATCTTAAAGCAAGAACTTTTCCTGTTATTGTAGGTGCCCTAGGTATGATAATAAAAGGGGTATCAGAAATAGCTAGATGAGATCCCAAAAGATTGTGCTGACAAGTACTGCCCACATCCTTAGGAAAACCCTATTCATTTAAATGTATGTGTTGCATTACATAAAGATATTTCGCTAATTACCCTCCCTAAGCCTTCAGTCATACTGTAACATCTTTTATTCTTTACTCGCCCCGGGAGACTGGGTGTGTCTCGGCAAGTGATTGTAACAAACATGCAGATTAAAAGTAAAACAACAACAACAACAACAATAATAATATGGGTCCCACCTGCAAAATGATCCGCTGTTTATATTGATACAAGGTCACCGTGTTGTGCACATAGGGTTGTGATGCATGCGACTGGTATACCCTTATCAGACGGGTAGTAATGATGCGTATATTGGGCTTCGTATATTTGTACCCATGTCACTTTGATGGCATGCACTGCTCCCTCACTCAATAATAATAATAATAATAATAATAATAATAATAATAATTTGCTTGTCACTTGTTTGACCTTAACCAGTCCACAGATTTGCTTGTCAGTTGTTTGACCTTAACCAGTCCACAGATTTGCTTGTCAGTTGTTTGACCTTAACCAGTCCACAGATTTGCTTGTCAGTTGTTTGACCTTAACCAGCAGTGGCTCTCATGGCTTCTGATCTTAATTGATTGGAAGTGTTATCATGTACATTGTTTTGTCTTGGTATAAAAGATGGGCTACAGCAAATATTCTGCTCAATACCACAGATTTGCTTGTCAGTTGTTTGACCATAACCAGTTGAGCATGTCCCTTAGTGGCTGACGATATGTGCATCTCTGATCACGAGTAGAAGTAGTGGGGGAGCATCATAGCCATGTGTTGAGAGGGATTCTTTGGGGTTTGAATAATTCACCTCTGGAAACACGGGTGGTTCTTTCAACATCCTTAAACAATCCTTATTCAGGGACCTTTTGAGCGGGATGGGCTACTCAACCTGAAGAAAATTCTAACTGGGCCCCACCTGCAAGGTCATATGCTGTTTATCTTGATATGAGATCACCATGTCGCGCACATATGGTTGTGATGCATGTGCCTGGTGTACCTTTATCAGACGGGTAGTCATGATGGGTATATTGGGCTTCGTATATTTTACCCCAGTGTCACTTTGATGGCATGAACTGCTCTCTCACTCAATAATAATAATAATAATAAGTTATATGAATGTATTTCTGTACTGTTCTCCCTACTTTCTCTCCCCAAACTTTCAACTACATCTAAACAGCTCTTAAGCTTCGCTTGCCCTAGAGTGCTGAATGAGACACGACAAGATAATATGATATCAGCCACGCAGGTTGAAAGCAAAATGATAAAATTTGAAGAAATAGCAAAAGAAGAGGAAGAAGAAGAACAACAACAATAAAAAATTCTACCACTGCAACCAAAACAAACAAAAAATAAAGAACAAGAGTAAGAGCAAGAAAACATCAAGAGCAAGATCAAAAAGCTGCTTCTGCTGCTGCTGCTGCAACTACTACTACTGATGATAATGATGATGATGATGATGATGATGATGATGATGATGATGATGATGGTGATGATGGTGATG
>NC_043011.1:30582632-30585132 GCF_006345805.1 Octopus sinensis | reverse complement strand
GAAGGTCAACGTGTAATCTTTCTAGTAACTCTGCAAATAAGTCAGATAAGCTGTTCTGTGTGGGAAAAAACTTTCAGTGATATATTTTCTTAACGGTCTATCTATCACACATACAAAGTTACACACGCGCGCACGAATATGTATACTCTTTACTCTCTTTTACTCTTTTACTTGTTTCAGTCATTTGACTGCGGTCATGCTGGAGCACCGCCTTTAGTCGAGCAAATCAACCCAAGGACTTATTCTTTGTAAGCCTAGTGCTTATTCTATCGGTCTCTTTTGCCGAACCGCTATGTTACGAGGACGTAAACACACCAGCATCGGTTGTCAAGCGATGCTGAGGGAACAAACACAGACACTCAAATATATACACACATATATATATATACATATATACTACAGGCTTCTTTCAGTTTCCGTCTACCAAATCCACTTACAAGGCTTTAGTCGGCCCGAGGCTATAGTAGAAGACACTTGCCCAAGGTGCCACGCAGTGGGACTGAACCCGGAACCATGTGTTTGGTAAGTAAGCTACTTACCACACAGCCACTCTTGTATGTGTATCATTATTTAGTTTTATTTCAAAACTTTTTACCAATAGAGATCTAACCTAGAGCCAAAGCTCTCCTTAATTGGAATTTCAACATCAACAGGGTATTTCTGTATGTATGTATGTATGTATGTATGTATGTATGTATATGTGCAGATTTGTATATTTTGTTTATGTATGCATTCTCATGCATATACTTGCAAATCTAGACATGCTCGAATATGCTTAAGTGATAAACTTCTGAAAAGTTTTACAGATTTTTGCAGTTCTGGTGATATTGGATCTGTAATCTTCGAATCAGCTTTCTCCATTCTGGTTTTGAGTAAAATTAATTTCTCAAGATAGGTATTTAGGCAAAGTGTTACATATCCCAATGCCCCAACATCAGCAAATTCACGACTGATAACATTATTTAATGTATGTATGTATGTATGTATGTATGTATGCTAAATATTTTGCATAATGTTTTCCTTATTCTATCCATATCATGTCCGTTTTTATTGTGTACTACTCTCAGGGCATCGTTCCAATATAAACCTATGTTAGGTTCTTTTATTTATATTTTAAGGGCATCTAGGATATAAAGTCGAACAAGATGAGCTATCTCGGCACTGTCATAGCTCCCCATTGCTACGTCAAATAACTCGTTTCCATTCTTTTTTACCCAATAGGAATTATCATGAAAGAATAATGACTCCGTTGTGTTCATAATTATGGCTCTATCTGTATTTGTTATAGTGACATATATTTTGCTAAATTCAAGTGCCTTCTGAAGCAAGCTTTTGGAGAACGAGTGGTAGAACCCTACGATATCAAATTATATAAATTTGCATTTGCGTTCATCTTTTATTTTCTTGAACCATTCAATACTTGCACTACTGCATATCAACTGGGTAAGATTTTAGTGAGCTCTGATATGTCGTATGATATCATCAAATATAGTTTTACTAATACGTAATTCCTACTCTTTACTCTTTTAATTGTTTCAGTCATTTGACCGTTGCCGTGCTGAAGCACCGCCTATAGTCGAGCAAATCGACCCCAGGACTTATTCTTTGTAAGCATAGTACTTATTCTATCGGTCTCTTTTGCCGAACTACTAAGTTACGGGGACGTAAACACACCAGCATCCGTTGTCAAGCGATGTTGGGGGGACAAACACAGACACACAAGCATATACACACACACGTACATATATATATATATATATTTATATATATACATAAATACGACGGGCTTCTTTCAGTTTCCGCCTACCAAATCCACTTACAAGGCTTTGGTCGGCCCGAGGCTATAGTAGAAGACACTTGCCCAAGGCGCCACGCAACATCGCTTGACAACCGATGCTGATGTGTTTACGTCCCCGTAACTTAGTGGTTCGGCAAAAGAGACCGATAGAATAAGTGCTAGGCTTACAAAGAATAAGTCCTGGGGTCGATTTGCTCGACTGAACCATGTGGTTGGTAAGCAAGCTACTTACCACACAGCCATTCCTACGCCCATTTCACTTTTTCTAGAATTTATGGATCCACAGCTAGGATTTTGTGTGAAATTGTTTTGATGGTCTTTCGGAGTTATAAAAGGATTTCGTGGGATAAGCTTTTCTACTTTGTCTTCTATTTTGAACTTTGTGGCTAGATTTTTTGCTACTATATTAATTGAATTATAAGTGGTGGGGTTTGTCTTCTTGTCTGTTTTAGTTATGATGTCGGTTATTAATTTGCTATGTGTTTGGTTATTTACCTCGTAAATATTTTTTTGTTTTATTTACTTTAATAAACAGGTTCATTGATGTTTTGAAAGGTTCGATATACGTCTGTAATATGTGTTGGAACTTGTTGGAATTTTGGTTGAATTTTGCATTTCTAACTAACTTTATCAGATCGTTTTAGAAAATGGTTTAAGAAAATAAGAAGACGGCTTAAGAAAATAAGAGATAAACCCAAATAC